>NC_073745.1:66475209-66605209 GCF_029784135.1 Toxorhynchites rutilus septentrionalis
CAGCAATAAATGATTCTACAGTGGTTAGATACTCCTCCCCCTCTCTAAGGGGGCTCCCATACAAATGAAACACAAATTTCTGCATAACTCGAGAACTAATCAAGCAAACGAAACCAAATTTGGCATGTGGAGGTTTTAGGATGCAATAAATGTTTCTATGGTGGTTCGACACTCCTCCCCCTCTCTTAGGGTGGGCTGTCATACAAATGAATCACAACGTTCTGCATAACTCGAAAACTAATCAAGCAAATGGAGCCAAATTTGGCTTGTGAAGATTTTAGGGGGCACAAAACGTTTCTATGGGGAATAGACACTCCCCCCTCCTCTCTAAGGGGAGAAGAGGGGAGGAGTCTGTCTTTATTTTATCATATTTTTTCTGTATCAAACATTTATTCCATGTAACGGAGAAATATGTTATTTGTAAGTGGTTGAAACATCTTGAACGAGAATTGTGTCTGAAAATAATCTGATATTATAATGATGAGTTTTGGTAGAAGTACTATGAATTTTTTAGTAAAAGGTAAATTCAACGGGGTCGATTAGAAGATCATTCAATGAACAGTTCGGCGATTGGACTCATGAACTTGCGCTTAGTGAGAAAACGTGAATGTTTGAAGGTATTGATAACAAAAAACAAATTTTGGGCGGGACGAAGTTTGCCGGGTCAACTAGTTAAAAAACTGTAAATCCAAATGTCAGATGTTCTGCACGTATAATGTTTCAATTATTTTCTGGGAATACTTAGGTAGCAATGAAAAATGTGATGGAGCCAACACCCAAAAACACATTCTTGAAGAAAAACTTTAATAGTAATTTTTATATCACGTATTTTTGTATGATACAATATCCTGCGCACATAAAACATATTATAACATTCTTTAAGGCATTTCGATTCGGACAACTTTCTGGGTATAGCCATTTTTGAGATATTTTGGAAAATATTTTGATAAAAAATGTTTTTGATGAAATATTCTAAAAATACTTGACATACACTTTCGAATACCGTTATAAAATTATTATCCGAACGGATCGCAATTATGCATTCTGTATTTCGAACGACCCACGTCCAATCATGTTGTGCCATTATTGATTCTATCCAAATTATTCAAACACTTAGAAGACATAGTCCTGACGCTTACTTAACTATTTTTTTATGAATTTCCTTGCATTCACGTCAAAATTTTATTCATAACATAATATCATTATAGGCAACAATTTTCGTTTAAATTTAGACACAAGAGAGCGAATTTTGAAAATTGGCTGGTTCGTACATCTGTACAACTTGATTGGACTTGAGTCCAGAATGCCGAATGCAAGAATGCGATTCGCTCGGGTAATTTTGACTCGATCTGATTTCAAAATACGGGTGAGTAGTTGATCAGTAAACTGCTCTGAAACTTCCGAGAAAATTACACTATCGTTTTCTCGTTTTCGTATTTTTCCCACTAACCAAACCGACAATGTGCGTTTGGGGTAATCCTCGCGTTTGACATTCAACCGAACCCAGCAACGCGTGGAACCGAATACGTGTTATGTTGTAGTATCTCTTCTCTCTATATATAAAAATTTTGTTTGCGCCGTGCTGCGCGCTTGAATCTGGATTGCTCTCTCTGTTGAGATATTTTTCTTCACACAAGCGTATACGGTTCAAATGGGGGCGCGCTGTTGTTTTTATGCTTTACTAAGAACGAACGAAGACAAAGCGGGCGCTAGAATTTGATGTGTGTGTGTGTGTGTATATAGAATGAGACGCGCATCACACAAGTGAGAAGAAAGGTTTAGTATCTGAGTTCTGCGCCGGGTACATTTTGCGCTGTCGTGTTTATGAGTTTTGTGCGCTTCGCACCAAAGAGAGAATACGAGTGTTCTTTCAGCGCGCGCTGATGAAAATTAAACTCAAGCGTAACGCTGCGTTTGTTTTCTGAAGATTTGCTGGAGTCATGGTAGGCTACTGCACAGCGACGCGGGAAATTGTGATTCGAAGAAGAAACATTAATCTGGAGTTCATCGTCGACACCCAGTGTTCAATCAACGCTCTTCATCTTCTTCTTCAATGGTACTAATGTTCCTAATGTTCCTAACGTTCACCATCTAGCAGTTCCAAATGAAATCGTCCTCAAAATGCAGATTTTAAAAACTTGTATTTTTGATTCCAATGAAAGTGTGTATTCCGTTTGGGTTGGAGGAAATATGAGTTTTTCACAGCAATTGGGAATTTTTTGACTCAAGCGTAACTTTTGAAAAGGGCGTATCAATTTTAGTAAGAGAAATCTTTGATAATTTATATCTCAAAAACTATGAGTCGTACCGAAATAGTGTCTTAGAAAGAGTTATAGAGTATTGATGATTGAATATGAAAAAATGTAGACTGAGAAAAAAAATTAGTACTCTTTTTTATATTACAAAATAAAAATTCAATTGCAATATCTAAAATACAATTTTTTTAAATTTTTTTTTATTTTTTCATACAAAATAGAAGTCATGTAGAAAATTCAAAAAATGGGCCCAAGATGGTAAAACTATTTTAGACGAACTTTGTGGAACATTGAATTTTTATGAATTTTCGAAACTTTGAGTTTTTGTATGTTAGCAGTCTTTTTTGATCACAAATTATGAATCCTGATGTTATTCAAAACAAAAAAAATCAATCTCCTTCTAAATGCAACCATTCTCGAGATATTTAAAAAAATATTTCTAATTTATTGTTTTTTTTTATAGTAAATAATCCCTTCTAATATGTTTGTCGTGTTATACGGTCATGTTCATGAAATTTTATGAATTTGCTTATAATTTCCAACAATTTTTCCGAATACATCATCATGGTTCATTTTTTGACTCAAGTGTAACTTTTGAAAAGGTAGTATCGATTTTAGTAAGAGAAATCTTTGATAATTTATATCTCAAAAAATATGAGTCGTACCGAAATAGTGTGTAAAAGGGTTATAGAGTATTGTTGGCTTCATTTGAAAAAAATATACACTGAGAAGAAAAATTAGTACTCTTTTTTTATTTACAAAATAAAATTTTAATTTGCGATATCAAAAAATGTGTATTTTTAAATATTTTTTTCAATTTTTTTTCAATACTATAAAAACGATTATAGATTAGAAATATTTTTTTAAATATCTCGAGAAGGGTTGCATTTAGAAGGAAATAATAATCTTTTTTGTTTTAAATCATATCAGAATTCATAATTTGTGGCTAAGAATGATTGCTAACATACAAAAATTCGAAGTTTCGAAAATTCCTAAAAATTCGATGTTCCACAAATTTCGTCAAAAATAGTTTTACCATCTTGGGCCCATTTTTTAAATTTTCTACATGACTTCTATTTTATATGAAAAAAATTGAAAAAAATATTAAAAAATACATATTTTTTTATATCGCAAATTAAATTTTTATTTTGTATAAAAAAAGAGTACTCATTTTTCTTCTCAGTGTATATTTATTTTCAAATTAAGCCAAAAATACTCTATAACTCTTTCTAACACAATATTTTGGTACGACTCATATTTTTTGAGATATAAATTATCAAAGATTTCTCTTACTCAAATCGATACGCCCTTTTCAAAAGTTACGCCAAAAAATGAACCATGATGATTTAATTGGAAAAGTTGTTGGAAATTATAAGCAAATTCATAAAATTTCATGAACATGACGGTATGACACGACAAACATATTAAGAGGGATTATTAACTATAAAAAAGTCAATAAATTAGAAATATTTTTTTAAATATTTCGAGAATGGCTACATTTAGAAGGAGATTGATAATAACCTTTTTTGTTTTAATTCACATCACAATTCATAATTTGTGACTAAAAATGATTGGTAACATACAAAAATTCGAAGTTTCTAAAAATTCGATGTTCCACAAAGTTCGTCAAAAATAGTTTTACCATATTGGGTCCATTTTTTAAATTTTCTGCATGACTTCTATTTTGTATAAAATAATTAAAAAATATGTATTTTGGATATTGCAAATTGAATTTTTATTTTGTACATAAAAAAAAGAGTACTAATTTTTTTTCTCAGTCTACATTTTTTTCATATTCAACCATCAATACTCTATAACTCTTTCTAAGACACTATTTCGGTACGACTCATAGTTTTTGAGATATAAATTATCGAAGATTTCTCTTACTAAAATCGATACGCCCTTTTCAAAAGTTACGCTTGAATAAAAAAAAATCCCAATTGCTGTGGAAAACTCATATTTCCTCTAACCCAAACGGAATACACACTTCCATTCGAATCAAAAATACTCATGTTTTGTCATTTGTCGATTTCATTTGGAATTGCTCTATATTGAACTGTAAGAAACTGCTTTTAAATTTTTGAAAACATGAGTTTCCAACTTCGTTTCCAAGCAATTGAAGTTTTCCTTAACATATCCGTCTTACCACCATCTCCCCTATACAATAACTTTATTCCTAACATCCGAAAAAAAATCGCGAAAGTTTATTATTTTTTGACATTCCAGACAGGGTCCCTCCTTAAAGGAATACCTACGTTGTTTAAGCTCAGTGATTCTTTTAATTTTGAAAAGAGGTTCGGGATTCGATAGCTCAGGAAGTGAAGTGAAAACTGTCGGCCGATTTTCGATAAATGGATAATTTCAAAAAAAAATTCAATTACCAGAAGACTCGCGATTTGACCGATTGTCAGGTATATAATTACGACGAATTTGGCTTATTTTTATCTATGACTCCCAAATAAACATTACATTATTTGGAGAAAAAATGCGTATCCAAAACCAAACCTTTTTTTCTTTTTTCATCCCTTTTGGGATTACACCAAGAAAAGTCCAAACGATGTCAACGGGGATCGAACCACGGTCGGTTGGAATGCAAGACTGTTTTACACGACCACGATATCCATATAGCTATGCTGCGTAACGGAATCTCAACTTAGTATTAATAAATGACGCTAGTTAATGCATACGTTGAGACGGCAAAAGTTCCACAGGGAACGTTAACGCCATTCGAGAAAAAAATCGGTTCAGTAGTTTGGAAGTTTTAAATTTTTGAAAGAAATCACTTTTGAAAAAAGTATGTCAAAAGTAAAAGTAATAAATAATTACGAGAACAAAATTCAAATCTTCTGCAAATGTAATATTTTTTTCAAAAAAGGAAAATATCCCTTTTGAAAAAAGGGGAAATGTTGATTATTCGGACCACCCTAAAATGGAAATGGTCACCCTATTGAAAAATAAAAAAAAAGGGTCTAATGTTTTGCGATAAGGAAATAAATAACCACTTTTCACGAAAACCTGAGAACCAGAATACCCAGGTTTTTTTACGCAGTTTTTTTTGCGCGGTTTTTTACGCGTATTTTCCAATTAACGCAGTTTTTTACGCGGATTTTCCAATTAACGTGGTTTCATTTTTACGCGGTACCCGCGTAAAATAAGACCAATGCAACGCAATGTGCCGCACCTTATCACGATTCTTACGTGGATTTTAGGTGTTGGGTAACAGGGAGCTCGTCGGGCGGTACAACGGGACGTGGTTTTTACGGGCAACGATTCGTGAATGTCGTTCCCTGTCTACTTAGCTCTGGACGGTCCAACAGTGGTACTGTGCACGTGCAGGCAGAAGAGTGTACAAATTGCTAGGGAATCTTCTAGCAACAGCAGATGACCTCATTCATATTTTTTTACGCGGATTTTCCAATAGACGCAGTTTTTTTACGCGGATTTTCCAATTAACGCGGTTTACGAGGTACGAGGTACGTATCCCCGCGTGAAAAAAAGTCTGGGTGTATTGGTTTTGCATGGAACGGCTGTATAGCTATACTGCCGTAATCTCGCATACTGACGCAAGCGCCAAAGTTGACGTTTTTCGTTTTTCGTTATAGATCGATAAAGAATACCAAATACTTTCAATAAACTGCGAAATTTTGCAGAAATGTGGAAAAATGACCCCGTAAAAGCTTGAAAACGAAGTGGCGTAAGCACCATTTCCACTGTGAGGTGGCGCAAGCGCCAATTTTCACTATGATGAAATCAAGCTGATTGTGATGCGATGAGATTTTTTATCTGATTTGATGGCATAGAATAAACGAGCTGGGACAGTAAATTTCACCCAACAACATATTCCGCGATGGACGTTCAGCATAATGAGAGTCACATGTCTTCTTTCTTGTAAGAAACCACATTTTTGAAAAGGTTAAGCCAAATGTTTTAAAAAAAACAGGTCATCTCCACGCAGTACTACATTTATAATAATCATCTTCTATTAGAACTGCAAACCACGCATTTAGAATCTCTATTTATAAATCTAGTTATATATTAAAATTCATAAAATCAAAGCCAGCTTAAAGGAATAATTGTTCCTAGATTGAGATGTATTTCTGTTATCATATTGCACATTACAATATTTATTGTAATCGAATAATTAATCGTCATCAATGTTATTGTTGATCGTGAGGTCTTCCCAAAAGTGTCGTTTATTCTCAGGCATCAAGGGACAAAGCTTCTTGACGATATTTCTTTCCTCGACTGCGCAATTCCTCTTTCGGAAGAATTGAATCTTAGTGTTGATTGGAGGGTGAATGACGGTTTCTTCACTTCTTTCAGCTGCGTTTTGGTGAACAGTTGCACTCTCTTAAATTCTCCATCAAAACGCGTCTTGTAGCAAAACTCAAAGCATCCTCGCGTGAACTGTATCTGTTTTACATCGGATAATTTGGGACGCTGCTTCATGTGTTTTAACGTGGATGGCTTTAATTGTATTTTGCTTTGGAAAAAATCGGTGTAGTTCATTATTGTTACGATCGGCTTCTCAACTACATTAGCATGTTCGACGCACCAAACAAAGTCGGAAAATGTGTAGAGCTCTCCTTTCTGATGTTTCTTCATACTTCGCTCAACGGCGGCATGAAACGCGTCAGCAGACATGAAAGTGTGCCCGGATTCTAAGTATTTGAACAAGATTTCTTCAGTGTTCACGAGTGAAGAATTGACTAACAGAATCATGTGAATAATAAGGTTCCAATTCTTGTTCTGGCTAGAACAATTGTCTAGCCAGTATAGAACCGTGTTCGTGAACCATTCAAAATCAGGTGTTTTGAGAAAAAACTCATCAAATCTGATGACTTTCGTCCGCTTATGGTTTCGTTCCATAACACAGCATGGACTGCTCCATTCTTTCCTCCTGCTAGTGGTGCAAATGTTTCATTCATGGCAACAATTCTCCTGGCAAAAATGACATCCTTAAATCGCTCCATCCTAGGCAACTGGATTACCTATTCTAGATTGAAGGAGAGATATAGGTATTAATTAACTGAAAAAATATTCAAACTCATACAGAATTCCAGAACGACATTTACTTTCTTGGCGACAAAATAAACGAAATAAACTCTATATGTTAATCTCAACAACCTCGAAAAGAATAGTACTGCTTCATTATGATCAAGATAAGCGCAAATGCAATCCTAGTTGAAAGCAGTTCTGCGACTGGCACGCGAACCCAAATAAATTAATAACATATTATAATATACTGAATAACTTGGTGGTCCCCAAATATTTTTTTTTGGTGCACAACCTTAACACCTGTTTCACCATAGCGTCAGTTCAATGCATTGATGCAATGTCAAGGGTACCAACGAAGCCTTCATGATGACGGAAAACTAACAATGTTAACTGCTTGGAAAAAAGCTGAATATTTGCCTCAGCAGAGACTCATTACTAATACCCTACCGCAAATATTTCCGTCCCGTTATCTCCCCTCATTGTTTATATTTATCATTACGGCTGCATAATTTGCAACACCAAACAATCGTCAATCATAGCATAAAAAAATAGTTACATCGTTACAGAGCCAATGCACACGGGAGCAGATACAAATAGGTTTTCAGCGTAGCGAAGATGCACTATTTTTACGTACGGGTTATGAAGCACGTACGTACGCCCACAAATATCCACATATCGATGGATTGCAGCAACTAAATATACACGCACTTTGTCTCCGTTTTGCGCTCTACTCAACAGAAGCCCTTTCTGTTGATATTGCCAGTCTAGATTAGATTAGCTTTCACCCTTTGTGGAGAGAGTTTTCCTACCGTCATGCGAAACCAAATCTGAATGACAAAATTCCAAAACATTTATTTTCTTGGTGAGCTGACGATAGCCTAGCTTGATGATTCCCCACACAATTGTGTAGCTCAGAACCTTAATGCAATGGCATCAGTTTGATACAATAGTTGCAATGCCAGAGACATGAGCGAGTGAGTAATTTGGTCGCGTCCACAGCTCAATCCGAAACGAAGACAAGTGATGACGCAAAACAAGAAAGAACAAGCGATATTCATTGCTTTGAATACAGAACGAGACTGAAAGTTTGCCTCCTTTCCTTGCTTGTTTAATTAGAGAGACTTTAAACTTCTTCAGTTAATTCGTCTCTAACTTTCAAAAAGGCCATTGGGAAACTTTACTGTATCCATCATATTACTCCTTTGCCTCCATTGCCTTGAGAAAGGCACTCGATCCCTCGCCGTCCAGCTCGCCCAGCAACGATGTTGTCCAGTCGGTGTCCTCACGAAAAAATGAAAGTTTGCCTCAGCGAGGTCAACTGTTTAATCTCTAGGCAAATATTCCCCTTCGTTCTTCTTATTTTCCTTTGTTCACGGAAACTTTACATCTCACGATTTCCCCTTCGTTGCTCGTCTATAAGTTGCTCGTTATTGACAGCTCTGTTCGGGAAAGCACACAAACGGACAGAACAAATGTATATGGAAATGGGAATGCTTCCAATTTTCATTAATTTAAACCATATACTATGGAGACTATGGGATTATAATGTATAGAATATCAAACAAATCTTAGGGAAATTCCGATTCGTTTGGTATGTAAATCGCCAAAATCCGTTCGCGGCAAAAATAGTTATTAACGTTAACTTTATTCCATAAAAAACGTGACCTGTTTTCTGATTTGACACCCTTAAAGAAAGACGTAGTTTCACGTCATAACTGTCTTAGACAAAGTTGATATAGCGCTCGTTTTTATGTTGTCAAAAATAGGGTGACCAAAATTTTCAATTAAATAAAAAATCTAACTTTCTTATCTTTATAGATAGAGATAAACATAGTTCAACCATGTTGTAGTCCCAGTTATTTGAGACATCTTTGTAGAACAAAGTTTTTCTCTATCTCTTGAAATAACCGATATAAGCCTTTTTTTTAAGTTACGTTAGGGTCACCATGAAAAAAAAAGTTTTTTTTGCTCTAACTTTTATATTTTAAATTTTACATGCAAACTGTCTTCGAAAGACTTTTAGAGCTTACCAATACAAACGCAAAACGCAAAATACCGCTATTGAAGTAAAAAACGAACGGACTGGTTATATTTCAAACATAGATTCCTAATTGAACAACAATTTATCATGTCGGGTAAGACGGACGCCCCAACGACAAAAGATAACCATTTAGTTTTGAAAACAATTTGATTATCTCCTTCTTCTTTCAATCATAGATGCTCACTAACTACGTTTGCAATTGCAACCAGATATCATGAACGAATCAGCAGAGCGGTTTTTAAAACGTAATTTGTCATTCCGAATGCCGGAAGCTATTTGAATACCTCCAAAACTTATCCAGTACATAAACTTGAATTTTCAGTTAGTGTCCATCTCTCGCACCCCAGGTGTCCATCATTCCCGCCAAGTGTCCGTCTTTCCCGAGTCAATTTAATTTTTGTAAAGATGCCGGACACATTTATTTTTCAAAATTTTTGTCTCGAAGACAAATTTTATTATGAAAAGAGACCTAGATTATCAATTTGTGGTGAGATAGCTATATATTTTTCGTGGAATTCACGGAAAAAAATCTTTTACTAAGGGTGTCCGTCTTTACCACCCTTCCCCTACTTGGCCAAACAACACAACAAGAATGAATCATATTACTTCCCACAAGACTCTGCACCATCATATCAGTCAAAAGCTGCTCAGGACTGGCGCGAGGACTATTTTCCGGATTTTATTTCATCGAAAGAGATCCCCTTTTTTTTCAAGGGGGTATATGTTGTCAAAACTAGGGATTACCAAGGGACCTACCAGGTGTGCGAGATGAAATTGTCCGGAATATGTTTTGGATGTTGCTAACAGGGTTGTATGCATTCTTTCGATTTGATATATTAGGTTGGGGTTGGGGTAACCTCTTGGTCTTGGTCATTATTGGCGAAAAACTGTGCCAATAGATTTTTACAATATTTTCTTCCAATTCAATTCCAATTTCTTATCACTTTGGAAGTTTTGCAATGCGATAAAAAGGTAGAAATCGCTTTGGTGCCAGGATCGGACTAAAGGGTGTGTCACATCAATTTGCATCACGGAAAAAACGCTGTAGAAATTCGCCCAGTAGACCGATCCTTTTGAAAATTTTAGACAGTAAAATGAAAACTATTAAACAACTTTTGGCATTTTTTTTACGTGGGACTACGTCTAACCGGAATATATGGGGGGTAAAATGAAAACATAAACACTGAACATGCAGCGAAAAATGCAAGATTTCGAATGCTTATAACTAAGACATTTTCTACTCGATTGGAAAAATGTTTGCATCAATTGATAGGGGATATTTCTACGCATCTATCGCAATTAATAAAATGTTATTTTTCGTTAGATAAATAATTGAATAACTGTAAAATGTTAAGCGTTATGTAAACGCCCGAACTGCCTCGTTTTGATTGGCCCGCTTTACGGTTACCCCAACACAGACTTCAAAACCAAGCAGCCTTGGGGAAATCGGAATTGCAAATACATGAAAGTAGGGAGACTTTTGCTCTCTCCGAAATGTGTTCCCTAACACAGACTTCAAATTCAAGGAGCTTAGGAAAATTGGCATTGCGAATTCATGCATGTCGGGGGTATTTTTATTTCGACTGAAATGTGTTTCCCTAACACAGACACCAAATCCATTGAGCGAGGGAAAATTGGCAGTGTAAATCATGCAAGTCGAGGGCATTTTTGTTCCGACTAAAATATGTTTCCTCAACACAGACTTCAGAACCAAGGTGTCTAGGGAAATAGAGATTGCAAATTTATGCAGGTTGGGAGTATTTTTGTTCCGACTGAAATCTGTTTACCTATGAAGACATCTAAACCAAGGTGTCTGGGGAAATCGACATTGCAAATACATGCAAACTGCGAGTACTTTTGCTCTCTAGCCTTTGTGCAGACTAGAGTACGTTTCCCTTACACAGTCTTCTAATCTTAGGTACCCGGTAAGACACTAGAGACATGGCATTTGTTCAATCTTTATACTCACAACGCAAATATATTGAATTTAATTGAATTCGGAAATTGTTTCATTCAATCAAAAATTTAATATATATGGATTGTAGGACAGTATATCTTGATGTACAGCTTGTGCAAGAGGGTTCAATGGAACCTTCCTTGAATTGTAATTATTCACAGGCAGCACCTTGTTGGTTGATTCATGTGTTCTATATATTAAATTGCTAGAATAAATTACACATTATGGAATATTGACAATTTTAGTTACAAATAATAAATGTATTCTGTAACTTACTTGCTGTTCGATTGATATTCTGGATAGACAGAATCACTTTCGTCGGTCAGTCCATAAGCATACGTATACGTCCGCTTGAAACCAGAACCACGTTCAACACGTCTACGTTTTATATCCTGACGAGAGCTGTGTTCCAGTATGAACGAACTTTTCTTATCCAAAGATATGTTCCAATAAAATTCATTGATTTCAAATCTTCTACTTTTTGAAATGTGTGAAGAGCACTTCAAATCACAGAAACAGTCAACAGCTATTACGCCCCGTGATAGTCTTCTACGCTCTACATACTGTTGATGAGCTTCCTGGCGCTTGGAAGTGGCTTTTTTCGGATCTCAACAGGTGCTTCACGGACCGCCGCTTCTTCAGATTCACTATCACTAGTGCTATCGTACTCACGAATTAGCTCCATATCTTTTCACTCACTTGTATTTAGGTGGAACTTGGAAAACGCGAAAGAAAATTGACTGGTTATGTGCAAAAATAGCTGGAGACAGATTCTCGCATGGATCTACGCCAATCGGTTGTGGAAAAAGCGATTTTAAATTTGCTGTTTCCACAACAAACTGGCGTTGGTAATATTACTCAAATAAAACTGATTTTTTTCAAGAATCAAGCCGACGGCAATGTTTTTTCATCTATTGTACACATTTTGTACAGATCAGATTTTTGTAGTGTACACGTATGCTGATAATACATACAATTTTAAGAAAAGTCTCGTACTGAAGATTCTTCCCTCGGGCGCTTGCGTCACCTTGCAAAATTACGGCAGTATATAGCTATTGATGGAAAATGCTTTGAGTAAAATGGAGTATACAAATACATTGATTCGCAAATATAGCGACAATGCTGCATAGCGTGTAGCGTTAACTGCCTCTCTGAAAACCTTAGAAATCCCATGATTGCGATCGAAAATGTAGGATATACCGTGGATTATTTAATTTTTCACCCGTTCAATGGAATGGCAGCTTATTGTTGCAACACTAGCAATGGCTGCGATTATGCATGTTTTAGGATATATTTTCCAATAAGCTAAAACTGACATAATGTCAGAACGAATATGAAAAGACCCAACGTGTCGAATGATTATTTAAGTCATTATTTAACTTTTGCAATCTGTTGACGGTTAAATGGCACTCGCTGTAATGCGAAACCTAATATTGAACATCTACAGCGGGATGCAATGCAAATCGTTCTAGCCGCAGCAAGCAAACAAACCGTAATGTTTCCTATAATAATTTGTTAAATCTATTGCAAGCGATAAAAACCGACACCCGACGCCTGTCATAGTAAATAAAACATTAATGGTCACACGGCGATTTAGCTAAATCTCCATTAGGTTCGATGAATGTTGTACAACACAACTCGTTTCGGCCGTTTCATCTGACCAATCTCCAACGCAACAAACACACACACACACACACACACACACATGCTGTGTGCATCGGTGGCTAGGTTTGAAGTGTCATTGATTTCCCCGGAGCTCACTTTAACACCGCTGTCAATCCAAACTTATTATGGTCCTCGATGTGCCAGCGGTAGTTTGATTAGTTGCTCTGAAACGACGGCTGAAGCCGTTTTGAAATTCCACCGGTCGTCCCTCCTGTGATGGAAATCTGTATGCAAAACAGATTCAAAGTAGCTCATGTCATCGCTATCCGTCACTCTCGAGGTTTTAAATATTCCGTCCGCGTAATTAAGATTCCTGGAAAGCCATTAGTCCTCCGCGCGCGTTCGATATCTGTGAGCTCTGGTTCGTCTGCTGCTGCCAAACCTGCCGATTTCGTTGTCAATTTCGTAACACCGATAGCGTCTCCGGCGGTGGCGCAGCGCTTCACATGCAAGAGAGAGAGAGAGCGCACATTAAAAAGGCTTCTCGGCTATTATAATCCGCTGAAATGAACACCGCGCTCACGTCGATGGCGCAAAGCCCCCCCATCACTATATATACTTACAAGCAAATGTATACCTACCTACTATCATCAGCTATCGGCAGGTTCACATCGCCAAAACGGCTCAAAATAAAGAAAGGCACATTTTTTCTTTCTTTTCTCTCTCTCGCCCCGACTCCATCCCATCAAAATTCAGCTCCGATTGATGCTTCATCGCTACCAAAGCTCCGTGCTTTGATTTCGAACCATCGAGATACGAATCTCGATATCTGTTCAGTGCTGTGTAGCTTTCGAAAAGCCATTTCCAAAGCCAAGGCCCGAACAAAGACCAAAGAAGCGGAGCGGAGCGATTGCTGGAACAGATCCTCGTCCTCCTCCCCCGTGGCCAAAAATATATCCATTTTTCCAGTAGCCTCTGGTGCAGCAGCAGCAGCAGTCTCACACACACGTTTCGTTTTGCCAAGGTCAGATTACATCGGTGCCATTCAACGGGGCATGGCAAGGGGCAGGGCTCCTAGCCCGTGATGTGAAGATCTGGATGACAATTTGAACACAAATGAGGTAGCGAAGCGAAGGAGCCGCCGCCGCTATCGCCTTCGACTCTTTCTCTGGGTTTGGTGGTTTTGAAACCGCCACCATCGCCATCACCACGTCGCGCGCCTCTTGGCACTGATTCATCGGATTCCAACCACGATTACGCTGAGAGCGCTATTTTCTGCTCCACTCGAGTATCATCATCCCATTCCACCCGGCACAGCACACAGAAAAGCCACAGCCTGAGCCCTCTCCTGCCGCGCGCGATATATTCCGGTGGCATCCCACAACATTTTGACACAAATCCTGACCATCCATAAACTACGATAATCCGAAGATGGTTTTTTGGCAGCAGTCGGATTGCGCTGGCTGTCTTCCCTCCACCCACCCTGCCTTCTTGTTCCACCCCATCTAAGCGGGATCGAAAATATGGGAGCTTCCTGAAACGATCCCTCTTCTTCTTCTTCTTCTTCTTCTTCTTCGCGTTGCTTCCTCCTCCTCCTTGCTTTTGGGGCTCCGGTAGCAGCAGCTATTCCCAGCCGATTGGAATCAGGAGAAAATTTTTACGAGCACGGCTTTTAATGATGCAAATCCATTAGTGCAAATGGCTCATCAATGACCGGAGCGAAGAGAGAGAGAGATACGTTTCGGATGAATCGTTAGCTGATATGGCCAAATAAACTGCCTTTAATTTGGAAGACGTGCGCGGCAACAGGTTTTTCGGCAACATTGTCGCCAAGCAACGGTCGGTCGGTCGGGTTACATAGGTGCTTATCAGTGAGCGGGGAAGGAATTTGGGACGCTGGACGAACACGATGACGCGCGAATACATAAATTAAGGGAAAACAGATTTCGAGAGCAAAATGATACTGCGAAGTTCGTTTCCAACGGGAAGATAAGAGGGTTTGAGATTATTTTAGGACAAACCCTGCCTACATTTTGAATTATGGTCGAAGGAAACAAGCACCATTTATCAAGGCTAAAATAGCTGTTCCAAAGATGTAACTTCAAAACTTCCTGAAGCTTTTATGCTCTTGTATGTTTAAAAAAATCAATATTATAAATTATAAATTAGATAGCTCTATTACATTCATTTCACATATCTACAAAATCCCAAAATCAATTGTTCCTTTCAGCGAAGCTAAAATTCATGAAAAAGAATTGCTCCTATCTCGTGCCTCGTGTCACAGCTTTCTCACCGATTTCCCCAAACGCTGAAATGACGTCCTTCGGGGTAACTTTACAACTTTGGACGAAGGTAAAAGTTACACGTGGATAGGTCAGGAGATTACAGAGAGAAAGTAGTAGTTCGCAGGAAGTACTTTTTTACATGAAATATTTCGTCTCACACTCGATTCACCTCGTCCTTAGGGGCTGTCCACATACCACGTGGACAGAAAAAGCGTGAGTTTAGACACCCCCCCTCCCCCTCCGTGGACAAGCGTGTACATTTTCTATACCCCTCCCTCTGTTGTCCACGTGGACATTTCTTCTCTTCTTAGAAACAAAATTCGAGGAAAAAATTATGTTGCGTCTAAATTCTATTTTAAATTCGTTTTTATTTTCTATTCTCTGTTTTTACTTGATAAAAATGTTAGCTTTATAAGTAATAGCAGTATGTAATCAATTTTTGGTTGATTGCCTAACATTACCCGTGAAGTTATTTGTATCGTTGTTTAGTTAGAAACATCACTAGTGAATCTAATCTCGGACATTTTCTATCATAAATCAACGTAAGCTGGTTGAGTTGTTTCAGTTTTTAAGCTGAAATGTTCTTTAAGCTTCCGACTGAAATGGAGTATGTAGTGTATGATATAATAACATTTGTAAGACAGACCATTTGAACTTTATTGTTTTGTTCAGGCGCTAAAAATTCAAAAAAAAAAAAAACAAAAAATACCGGTGATTCATAAATAATGAACCAGATGGTAAACTATCACACCTTTCCAAAATTTAAACCGATTTTGCATGAATTACAACCAGTTTCTAATCCGTAACTCGTTTTTAGTTCAATGTCCGTTCAAATAATTACACTACTTGTTAGCTACATCTACCCTTCATAAGATTATTCATCACAATTTCTCGAATGGGTTTTGATCTGGGAAGCCCCTAGTCCCTGAAGACCGTCCGTATTTCGTTAACTGGTGCCCGATTACCAAATAATCGCGATGGTTTTGACACAAAAACAGCAATAAGTGATTCCTAAATACTTCGTTCTACTCCTGACTTTTCCATCTGGTTCTATAGTTATGAAACACTGGCGGTTTTGTTTTTTATGTTTCGCGCCAGAATAGAACAATTAAATTCAAATGACCAATCTTATAAACGCTCAAAATAATCAGTGCCTAATTGTTGATGCTGTTCACTTAACTTTTCTAAAAAAAATCTATCCTCGTCTAATCATCAATCTTCACTACAAAAATCTACCAATGATCTTTCTGTAAATTTTGGGATATGTAGGGTAAATTTTGGGATATGTAGGGTTATTCGAAATATTTTGGCCGATTTTTTGGGGAAAAACAAAAGCATAATTTTTAGGATACACACTTATATGATTCTACGCTTCAACTATAGAACCAAAGATATCGGTCCAAATAATAAAATGGTGTACAATGACTATTTTCGTTCATAAAACAAAATTTGCAATCTTTATTGTTTTTGTAATCCTTAAAAAAACAAAGTATCGGTGTTTCTTAACTTTACCTTCACTTTTTAACATTTTATTTACTTTACTTTTTTAAACATTACCACTCCTTTATAAAATTAACGAAGATAGTTAATGTTTCCTACAATTCACACTTCGTTTCAACCGAACTTTTCCTGGTCGCTGAAAAATTCAAAAACTTGAGTGGTTCTAACTTCTTGAAAGGTGCTGTATGTGCACCGTTTTTCTCTTCACAAATCCACAGACCTTTTGTTTTCTCGTCAAAAAACTGTGCAGGATACTTTTTATGCCATCCCATGAGTCGAAATTCTTGCCCTTTCTTCCAACGGCCTCTGAAGATACAATATCTGGTGAGTACGGCTAAAATGGGTACTCCACTGAGTACCACATCCCAGTCAAACTCCAAGAATTTTTTCCGGGCTGTCAAAGAAACATGGGATTTGGCATAATTCTGGTGGAACAGCTTACCTATCAGTTTTGGGGATAGCTGATTATGGTTCGTTCCACTTGCCTCAAAGATACACTCCAAAATACATTCTCAGAATTCACATTTTAACAAAGTAGTTCAACTATATGAAAAATATAGATGTTAAACACTATCAGACAGCTCAATCCTTTTTGTCGATAAAAACGAATGAATTTATTGAAAATGCAGAATGCAGAAATTTCCATATATTGTTGAACACAGATGTGAACGGTTTTTTTTTCAAAATATTCATTCAACGTGTCCACGTGGATATTGTCTATACCCCCTCCCCCCTCACCGTAGACAAGTGTGGACATTTCCGTAACCCCTCCCCTCCCTTAAAGTTGTCCACGTGGTATGTGGACAGCCCCTTAGTCTCTCAAATCCAGCGTTGCCAATGTTCCAGTTTAAACTGGATTCTTCCAGTTTTGTTTTTGCTCGATCCAGTCGAACAGTTAAACCCTAAAATCTTCCAGTTTTTTAGGATATTGTCCAGTTTTATCCAGTTTTTTATATGTGGGCTTCAGTTTTATCAATCTACTAGCTGACCCGGCATACTTCGTCTCGCCCAAAATTTGTTTTTTGTTATTTTGTTATCATTCACACTTTCTTACTATGAGCAAGTTCATGGGTCCAATCGCAGAACTGTTCATTGATTGATCTTCTAATCGACCCCATTACGACCCCTTTTACTATAAAATTCCTAGTATTTTTAACAAAACTCATCATTATAATATAAAATTATTTTCAGACACAATTCTCGTTCAAGATTTTTCAACCACTTGCAAATAACATGTTTCTCCGTTACATGGAATCAATGTTTGATACAGAAAATATGATAGAAGGAACACAGCTCTGAATCGGACAATTCCTTCCTCGAGTTCTGCTCTTATCAACACATTCGGCGATACTTTTTTGTTGGTATGGATAGAAGAAGATAAAGGAGTGCGTTTCATCGTGCGCAGAACATATGGGAATTTAATTTTCCGTATTTTCCATTTTTCCTTCAGAGTTTTCCGAAGATTTTCAATTGTCATGTTTTTGGTTTTTTTTTTTTTTTATCTTCGCTTATTTTTCGTCGGCCTATTTCCGCCACTTTAGTGCCAATCACCGACATCAGGGAGGCGACTCCACCTGTTCCTACCTATCAGACTCAACAACTCATGAGCCGGGCCAACTTCTTTTACTTCCGCTCCGAAGGAAGACGTAACCAGAGATTTTTCGCCTCAGAAAATCCCAACGACGCCAGCTGGGATTGAACCCAGGCCGATCGGATTGTGAGGCTGTTACGCTAACCATACAACCACTGGCGCCGTCGATGTTTTTGGTTGAAATATGTGTAATATTATATAATATTTTTATAAGACCCCTCTCCATTCCAAAGGAGAGAGGAGTGTCATACCATTCTAGAAACATTTCTCATACCCAAAAAACCTCAAATCCCAAATTGTGCTTGATTAGTTCTCGAGTTATGCAGAAGTTTGTGTCTCGTTTGTATGACAGCTCCCCCTTAGAGAAAAAGAGGGAGGAGTATCTAACCACCGTGAAACATTTATTTCACCATAAAACTTCCACATGCCGAATTTTGTTTCATTTGCTTGATTAATTCTCGAGTAAAGCAGAAATTTATGGCATATTAAAGTTTTCGGGTGCAATAAATGTTTCTATGGTGATTAGACCCTCCACCCCCCTCTCTAAGGGGGGATGGGGGGTGCCATACAAATGAAACACAAATATCTGCATTACTCGAGAATTATTCAGGAAAATGAAACAAAATTTGGCATATTGAGGTTTTAGAGTGCAATAAATGTTTTTATGGTGGTTAGACTCTACACCCTCCTCTCTAAGGGGGGAGGGGGTGTCCGTCTGCCATACGAATGAAACACAAATTTCTGCATTACTCGAGAATTATTCAAGCAAATGAAACCAAATTACGCATCTGGATGCAATAAATGTTTCTATGGTGGTTAGATTCTCCACCCTCTTCTCTAAGGGGGGCTGCCATACAAATGAAACATAAATTTCTGCCTTACTCGAGGATTAATCAAGCAAATGAAACAAAATTCGGCATGTGGAAGTTTTATGGTGAAATAAATGTTTCACGGTGGTTAGATACTCCTCCCTCTTTTTCTCTAGGAGGGAGCTGTCATACAAACGAAACACAAACTTCTGCATAACTCGAGAACTAATCAAGCACAATTTGGGATGTGAGAGTTTTTGAATATGAGAAATGTTTCTAGAATGGTGTGACACTCCTCTCTCCTCTGGAATGGAGAGGGGTCCTATAAAAATATTACACATATTTCAACCAAAAATATTCCAACCAAACATGACAATTGAAAATTTTAGGAAAACTCTGATGGAAGAAGGGAAAATTCGGAAAATTAAATTCCCATATGATCTACAATTACATAGTGACAAGTGCTGTTAGTCCATTTGATGTTTGCGCTAGCGAAATTGATCTTTGTTCGGAACTGGAAATAGATTTTAATGTGATGAAATGCACTCCTATATCTTCTTCTATCTATACCAATAAAAAAGTATCGCCGAATGTGTTGATAAGAGCAGAACTCGAGGAAGAAATTATCCTATTTAAGGCTGTTTTTATTCTATTAAATTTTCTGTATAAAACATTTATTCCATGTAACGGAGAAACATGTTATTTGCAAGTGGTTGAAAAATGTTGAACGAGAATTGTTTCTGAAAATAATTTTATATTATAACGATGAGTTTTGTTAGAAATACTAGGTAAAAGGTATAGTAAAAGGTAAATTCAACGGGGACGAATAGAAGATCAATCAATGTATAGTTCTGCGATTAGACCCATGAACTAGCTCATAGTAACAAAACGTGAATGTTTGAAGGTATTGATAACAAAAAACAAATTTTGGGCGGGACGAAGTTTGCCGGGTCAGCTAGTTTTATATAAAATAAATTCACAAAGCTCACATATTATCCCTGCCTTACCTTTCCTACTCCTTGGCCATTTTTTTGCAATTTTCGTTCGATCAATCCATGGTGTAATTAACTTTCTAATTAATCTTTCTTTTGCTACACACTCTCAGTGTTATTTTTCTCCTGCTTGCACTTCCGGGTTCTACCATTTCAACAACGACTGGTGCAATGTTCATAACAAGAAAATTTACCCAAATTGGTTCATAGAGTCCGTATGCTATGCTGGCTTTGAGTTTATATAAACCTCAGATGTTTTAGGTCCGAATCATTCCGAAAATCAGAAAATCATAGGGTCAATGTGCTCCATTGACTATAATTGATATGAATTTGGAACTCAAGTAATTTTGCTTCCGTTTACATCCGTTTACAGCAATCGACCATTCGATGAAATGAAAATCCAATCCATGAAAATTCATAGCGTATTTATACACTTTATAGAACTCCATTCGTGACAGCGGAGAGTTATCTTTAGAAAATCTGAAAACATAACCGGAAGAACTATCAAGCCAATCGGCCCGGGAATATATTCCGTTATCTATATCGAACTTCAATCCCGAAGGGGGAGAGTCATCTTTTGGAAACTTGAGAAGCAGAGAGAGAGCTCCTCTAGAAACAATCGTCCTGGAAAAATATTCCATAATGCAGGAGGAGAGTTATTTTTTGGTTACCTTGAGAAGATAACCGAGAGAAACTCCTCTGAAACCAATATTCCCGGTGATATGTTCCGTTATCAATCGCGTGTACTATGTAGCGAACTTCAATCGCGACGGTGGAGTCATCTTTTTTTACGTAATAGCCATACTGCCGTTCTACGCATAGTTGTCCCATGTTACTTTTTGACAATTTTCACTTTTCTTCATAAAACGATGTTTTTATGCATAATCTTCCGGGAAAACACAAAAAAACCTATTTGTTGTTCCCAGTATTTAAAAAAAACAACCTCAAGTTCAATTGTCCCATGTTGATATTCTAGGCATAACTGTCCCACTATGTATTTTATGTAGATCTATAATAAATGAATCGATTCAAGTACAGGAATGTTATGTGCATTATTCATGTAATAATATAAACTGCTAGGAGTGCTTTTGAAAGAATAGGGTCATCCATAAACCACGTACACTTTCAGGAAAAGAAGAGATTTGGTCAAAGTATACGATTTGTAAAAAAAAAATCCAGAAATGTATGCATCAAGAGAGAAGAAGAGAAGGACTGAATTGACTGAAAATGAACTTGGTTTATGATTTATGGTTTATGAATAGCCCCAATTGGTATAATCCAGTGTTTGCCAAATGATCCACTCATTGAAAAAATCGCTTTCGTTCGTTCAAATATGATCTTTCAGGAAACTTTTCCCCCAGCGGTATTCTTTTGTTGTTATGTGTTGCAAATCACGACACAAAAGAGAACGAGACAACTCTGCATCGGCTCGCACTTTATTGCACACCAGCATGCAAGCAAAGCTATCATATACGCTTTTGGTCAGAAAGCTTATTTTCTTCTTTGCCTCTAACATATGCATATCGACCTCTCCATGCATCATGAAACAGCAGGATCGTACGGACCACGCAAAGCGAAAGATTCATATTCAGCTAATGTAGCAGATCCTGATTTTTAAGTCTCAGAGAGTGCAAACTATATGATTATTTAGCTCGATAGAGGTTAAGGGAGGGTAGTCAGATTATATTTTCCATTTTTAACGCCGCTATCCCTTGAAATATGTATATTCATATAGACCGCATAGTTTTACTAGCAACACCGCTCCAGTGAGAAGCAAAAACTCTCGCGTTTTATCTCTTTTCCCATTCGCTGCTCTCCGCAAATGGTGACTAAATGATGACGTAATTTTTCTTGTATCATTTATTGCTTTGCACTTTTCTGTGCAGTGGGTTTCGCTATAGTAAAATGGGACGATATATGTGGTTCAAACTTGTATGCAGTCTTCGAAAATGGTATGCGATGTTTGATACAGATCGGATATGCAATCAACGGTAACGGTATTGAATTAAAGAGACTTTAAACTCTGAGAGTTCATTCGTCTCTTGCCCTTAAGGGCGGGAAATTTAACTGGAAAGAAAACTAAGAAAACTATTGGAAAATTCGTTATTCTCGCTCGACCCAGTCCTAGTAACCGCTATGGATGTATGTCGTATAGCCGCACCCTACACGGCCCCGGGGTCAAAAACACAACCAAACAATTGGAGCAGGAAAAAAGCCCCTTTTAGTGTGCTTGAGGAGCTCGCTTCTAAAAGGGGCGTAAAAAACCTGCTCATCTTTTGCTGAAAGTAGAAGAGAAGACAAACGAAATTTTATCAGTATAGGTAAATGTAGTAATTAGACATTAGATCTGATCGAATAAACCTGTATCCTTTAGGAAATCGATGGTCCTTTTTTCCTCGACGGCGTCGTCCGATAGTGCTGTCCTTATGGTGTCTGCGACCTGAAACTTTATTCTTGAAGCATTAAATTTAGGGCATGTGATTAATATGTGTTCCACCGTGAGTCTTACATTGCATGACTCACATAGTGTTGGTTCCAATCTACACATGATAAATTTGTGTGTTAAAAATGTATGCCCGATACGTAAACGTGTCAGATATACTTGAGTAGATCGGAGAATACTATCCTTCCAGGGAAGGGTAGTATTCTTGATCCTTCTTAAGAAGAGGTCGCGGGAAAAATACCAACTGTTCTCCCAGCTCAATCTGAGGGATTGACTGACCCATCTGATGGTGTCTTTTGCTGGGTGGGAGGTGGTCCATAGTTCGGAGAGCCTACCCTCCTTGGCGAGACGATCAGCCTGTTCATTACCCTGGATTCCGCAGTGCCCTGGGACCCAGCAGAAAGTGATGTCCTTCCCTGTAATTTTTTCCTCAATGCTTTGTATCCAAGGGTGTTTACTATCGCCACTTTGTAGCGCCCGTAATGCACTATAGGAATCTGAGAAGATCACCACTTTACTGTCGTTATCACAGAGTGATGTCGCGACAAGGAGAGCGGCAATTTCGGCGGAGTATACCGAACATATGGAAGGCAGTTGGAATTTTAGCTCCGTGTTATTGGCAAAAACTCCAAACCCTGTTAGGTTTCCATCAAAAGACCCATCTGTGAAGATTTTGTGGTAGGTGTGATACTCGTTATGAAGGTGGTTATTAAAACAGGCCGTAACAATGCTGCTGGCTTCCCCAGCCCTGACTGAATTTTTGATTGACCAGTCTATCTTTGGCGGATGTGCGTGCCATGGGCGTTGACCGACTCTGCTTAATGGGGCAATAGTCGGGAGGGTGACTTGGCTAATATTTTGCAGCAAAATGTTGGCTCTGGAGTAAATGGATAGAAGATCCGGGTATTTCTCGGACGTCCGGATGGCTTTAGTGGCTAGGATATTTGTGAGGAAGTGTTCGAAAGGAACTACGCCAGCCTCCACAAGCAGAGCGTTTATTGGGCTGGTCTGAAGGGCTCCTGATGCATATCTAATCACACTATGGTAGACAGGCTTTAAGTAATTCAAGTGAGCCCAAGAGGCACGGCTGAAAAGTTCGATGCCGTAACGAATTTTAGAGAAGATAATGCTTTTGCCTATGTTGCAGATGGTTTTACGAGAACTCAAGCGGCATCGGCCACCTAAAGCTTTCACCAGCCGCAGGCGGCACTTCATACTAGCTTTAGCATTTCTGAGGTGTTGTTCGAAGGATAGTTTACTGTCAACTAGCACTCCAAGAATTCGGGCTGAGCTGACTCTCTTAATAGGCCTGCCATTGATTAGACATGTTCTAAACCTTTTCCTATGACCTTTACATTTGCAGCAGTGCATTATATTAGACTTCTCTGCCGAAAACTCAACCCGATGGAATTTGCCCAGTTACTAACAGCCGAGATTCCTTCCTGCAGTCTTCTGCGGGCCATTTCTGGGAAAGGATTTCTTGCCATCAGCAGTAGATCGTCTGCATAGGCCAGTACCTCGGTGTTTTCAGGGATAACCTCTAGAACCGACTGCATAGCAACGAGGAAGAGGGAAACTGATAGAACCGAACCTTGTGGTACTCCGTTTTCTAGGCAACGGTGATCCGAAAGTACTCCTCCGTAGTAAACTTGAAAGCCTCGATTGGTGAGGAAACAGCGAAGAATGTTGAAGAGGGAGCCTTCAAAACCCCATCGGTGGAGTTGATCGATAATGTTATGGCGCCATGTCGTATCGTAGGCTTTGACTAGATCGAGTGAAGCGATTTCGCTGTGGTGGCCCTTTTCGATAGTTTCTTGAAGGAAATGATCGAGTTGACTGAAGTAGGTGCCCGTACCTTAGCTGTTAGCCCAAATATGCAATCAACAGTCTTCGTTCCTCTCTTAGTTTAATCACTAAATATTACACAAGTGATTACTGACATTCATACAAGTATCGGAATGATCCTCTCATATTTGGTTATATGTTCGTGAGAATTTACTTGCATGACACATTGTGTATCATTCGATTTTGATCGAAATCCAAACACTGGTATAATCTAATGGAAGTGTAATGTGTAAATTGAATGTGACGGCAGCATAATAAACATTGAAATATTTTGGCATAGTTTTTTTTAAATTTTTATTTTTAGGAGATCTATCATTTTGAGCTCTATCACATGAAACGCTTTGTAAATGAAGAAGTATATAAGCATTAATTTGTTGGCGTGTCCTCGAAAAAAACCTTCCTGGCTTCTGGAACAACTGAAAGTATTGCTGCCAATAACAATTTCTTCCGTTGCTTTTGAATTCCTCTCGGAGCTTTTTGCCACTTCATGCTGCCATCTAACGAAAAGTGACCAGCTGCAAGCATCTTTTGCTGTTTCTTAGATAGCAAAACACAATAATTCAGTTGTTTGCTGTCTATAACATCAGAATAGCCGATATCATACCGACCTTTAGCAATTCTGACCCGTCTAATATTCTCAATATATGGCCGCGGATTTAATTTATTGTGTGTGTATTGAGTAACGGCAAATTCAGTTTTAAAAAAATTTATGCTCTGCATGTTCATCACATCGACGCGCTTCTTGGCCCCTCCAACAGCCTTTTTGAAATCTTCGAAATCCACTACTCGGTCGTGTCGCATGGCAGTTTCAACAGCAGCATGAAAACTGTCAGCCGCCATGAACGTATGACCGGATTCGAAGTATTTCAATACAATCTCCTTAACGTCAACTTTATCGTCGTTCAATAGGAGAACAAGGTGTAGGAAAAAGTTCCAGTTCTTATTCTGCGCCGAACAATTATCCAGCCAAAACGTAATTCGGTCGAGATGCCCGTATTTTAAAATAACCGCATGGAAGCAGCTGGTGATAGCACTGCTAGCACGGCCGCTGATTTACTCAGGCCAGAGACATGCAACAACCGGAAACGTTCGTGTAAATGCTCCAACTGGTGCAAACGTTTGGTTAAACGCCAGAATCCGCTGTGCAAACACGATAGATTTTAATCCATCCAACCTAGGCAATTGAATGACCTATGATAAAGTACAGAAGGTAAAATATTAGACAAAATTTTGATAATAAGAATAAAAGAAATTATGTACCTTTTGTAGATCCACTGCCATCACCACTTCGTTTGTGGTGACCTCATCTCTGTCCTTTTCTGTACTCAATTCGAGCTTCCTTCACATGCTCTATGTGTTGCTTGTACCCGCTGCAAAGCGTACATTCATCACTGCATTCGGTCTCGCCATTGAGCTTCTTATGCTGCTCGTATGACACACAAGTCTCGCACTCCTCGTGGCCCAATTTAACAAATGAGATGTTCATTTCATTGAGTATACGGGAGTACAGAGAATAACTCACAGGACTGGCATGGGTTTCAAGGTAATGCATGTGCATTGCTTTCTGTGACAAGTCGGATGGCAAGTACAAACGATTTGGGGCGTGTTCCCTACGATAGTGCGAGACACACGGTCCGTAGGTCAAAATGTGTTTTTTGATAGATTTCCGCTTTTCATCTGACCTGATGTACTTGCCACGTTCGGAATGATAAGGTTCGCTATTTTTGTTGATACATCGGTATATGATGTTGCTAAAGAAAAAGGAAAATAAATATTATCTAACTATAGCTTGTGTTTTTAAAATATGTTGAATACATACCCACAATGTTTGCTATAACCAAGTGTGTTCAAAAAGAACATTCGACATACAGGAATCTGGTCATCGGCGGATGAGGGAAGATTGCATTTGTACGATTTCTTCTTGCGTAATTCCATCATAGGAGTACTACAGCGTTTGCGTCGATTAACCGGAATAGCAGGTTGTACAAAAGTTTGTATGAAACTGCTCTGTCCCTCCTCGTCAAGTTTCCAAAACGACTCGTTGATGCTCGTTCGGTCATCTTTCGACAAAAGGGTAATGCACTGTTTTGGACAATCGCATTTTTGTAGTATACGTTTGTGCACCAACCTACGCTTTTTAATAGAATCCTCACGCTTAATTTCTTTTTTCGTTTTTCGTTTTCTACTCAATGTACCAACGTAGCTGTCATCAGAGTTATGCTCAGCGTTCATAACCTCGTACTCAGTCGAATTATCAGAAGACGCTTCTGTATTCTGGTCGGAAATCTGACGCATATGGTCATCCGTTGTAGCGTCCAGCCCAGATGGACGGACATCATCACCTTCCACTTCGCTTTCATCACTCGCGTACGACGTGTTCAGCAGCGCTAATGTACTCATTTCTGATTTTCAAGAACGAACTAATTTTCAAACAAATAAACTTTAACAGAACTTCTATTCGCTACGATGGTTGGTCGATGAAAGAGGTGGAATGCTGGATTGGTACATGCTTTATAATATTTGCTATAATTGTTTATGGTATGCATGAAAATAACATAATCGATTGCGGCTTTTAAGCCAGTACTGATACTAGGGATACTACATTACTATATACTACAAACCGATGCCACTTGCTACGGCACCAATTATGTTCACTTTTTTATGCTATGACACTATCGTTTTACGCATAGTTCTCAAATGTTACTTTTTGACAATTTTCACTTTTGCTTCATAAAAGAATATTTTTATGCATAGGGTAAATGATCTTGGTTTGTCTAGTCGAAAATATGATCATGGTTTGCCCACTTTTTTGAATGCTCTAATTCAGCGCTCCTGTGTCAAATAAGGCCTTCGAATGTTTCGAAACATATAAATGAAATTGCCTTTTACATGATTTATAGTAGTTTGATAGTATATTTTAACGAAATCACATGTTTTAAAGGATTATAAAATACACCTTCTATTTGTGTCAATGCGCCCCTCATTCGAGCTAACTTTTAATCGATCACCAGATGATTATTTGACACATATTCAGACCTTTTCTGGATTACAACACCTATACATATTGTAAGCATCATGCTTGCTCACCATTTGTATCGGATTTACATAGCTAAACCATTAAATTAACGCATTTTGATGAACTCAATTCTGATCATGAGTTGTCCAATTCAATAATGTTGTTTTGTCCACATGATTTCTATGGCAACCACTTGGCGCGCTGTAGTTTGTTTATGTTTGTTTATGGTGGGCTTCGCGCATAGCAGAAGTATGGTTTTTCTGTGTTGTTTGTGTTGAAGTGAACACTTCTAAAATGCCCAAGAAAAGGCAATATTCTGAAGAAAGCCTAAATTATGAATGAATCAATATGATGACAGTAAACTCAAGCAATGATAAATGCAACATCTAATTGTGAATTCGAATGTTTTCATTCAAAAATGGAGATTTCTAAAACCGGACAAACCATGATCATTTTTTTGGGCAAACCATGATCAGAGGTGGTCAAACCATGATCATAATTCTTCTTTAAGTAAAATCGTTAAAAAACATAAAAATTTGAATAATTTCAACGCCTTATGGTAGTATTAGCAACTAGAGGCTTTTCAACAAACCCAAACTCGTATCGATTATATGTGATTTTCATGAAGAAAAATCGATTTGCATTTACTAGTTGCGTAAAAACACCCCAAATTGGACAAACCAAGATCATTTACCCTAATCTTTTGGAAAAACACAAAAAACTTATTATTTGTTCCCAGTATTAAAAAAAACAAAATCAAGTTCAACTGTCCCATGTTGATATTCTACGCCTAACTGTCCCACCATGCATTTTAAGCCCCTAATCCACCTAGATTGCTTCAATTGAGGGAATCTCTTCACATTTCATTAAACAATAGCTTAGTGCTTATAAAAAACCCGGTGTATTGCTAAACTGAAATGCTTGAAGCTTCTGCTAGACAAATGTGTTAGAAAACTTTGATTGCGTTTTTCTCAGTTGCTGATTTTGGAACATGGGACAACTATACGTAGAACGGCAGCTATTACAACCACACCCAAACTAGCATTGGCAGAAAACATTTCATCTTTGGCAGAAATTATGCCATTTCGTGTGCTGGAGATTGCGCAAATAATTAGTTGTTTTAAAAGCTTAAAATTGGTTTGTATGTATGCGAGCAGACATCTCTTTCTGTTTTCTCTTCTCATTTCATTTGGGACTGTGCAAAAAAAAAGTCCATACGACGTCAATGGGGATCGAACCAAGGCCGGCTGGAATGCAAAGCTATTTTACACGTCCACGCTATCCACATGGTTGATGATGCTTCAGCAGTAATACGTGATAATATTGCACCTGATTATAAAAAAAATGTTGGGAAGTGTTTTCTAAAAGTAAAAAAGGAGCTCACGAAGGAGAACAATATCTATCTCGGTCTGGGCCGTGTATATGGTGAAGTATGCGGAAAGCTTATTTGTCTTTTGTTTCGCTCGCTCGTATTAATCTTATATTGCTGTACCATGTATATTATACAAATGCTTACCAGTATTTGTGAGTCATGACATTTTCTGTTCTGTTATGTCTCATTTAATGTCATAAATCGGGATGACAAAACATGAGCTAAAAATCAATTTTGGGTGTAGCTCTTGTAATTTTGATTTTTTTTGATTGTTTAATTATTCTTGTATTCTCAAAAGATTAAAAAACACAAATAAAAAAATTAAATAATGGGTATCAAAAAATGTTTGTTTCATTCGTTCAGAGCTTGAAAATACGTCAAAAATCATACCTCTTCACTAGGATACCTCCTCAAAGGTGGTTCTTTTTGATTTTCCTTACATTAGCAGCCGCCAAATACTGAAAGCTTGGCACAACTTTTACTCTTCCTATCTTTTTCTCAAAAACATGAAATTCATAAAAAAAACAGAAACCAAAATGAAGTTCTATAGTAAATTGTCATAAAACATTGTAAAACATTACATATAAATTTAAAAATGACAGACAGATGAAGATAACAACATAAGGTTTAAATTGTGAAGCTATAGAAGTTAGAAGGCAAAACTGATAAATTGAAAGTGAGTACAATGTAGAGAGTATAAAACTGAACAGACGAGAATTTATAGAGAAGATTGAAGGGAAACATGCATAACTGAAGTCCAGGGCGGATTCAATTATATAGTTTGCAATTTTGTTTCACTGCATATAACCGAATTCTGTATATATTCGAACCAAAAAAAATTTTTTTGGGGTTATATTCATATATTTTCTGTTTTTATTTTCTATTTCTACGCATGTAGTCGAATCTCAACAAACAATGACAAAGTCATTGAACTTTTTTTGTTTCGGGCTATGTTTGTGTTAAACTGGCTCTAATTAGAAAATTACACTTCTTGGAATGATTCTGTTGCTTTCTTTTGAAAGCAACTAGATTGAAAATTTGGTACTATATGCGTTGCAAAACATTTTGATTAGTGGAAGTGGAACTTGATCGTTTCTATTAACAAAATTAATGCTCTCTAACCGCTCTACAATTCTGTCTTCGAGACCCAATTCCTATCTTTTTCAATTTCGCTGCAATATCATTTCAAGCAATTCCTTCAATAAAAATCATCAAAAGTCACGATTTTTACTCCACTATACTAGAAATATTCAATTAACTTTCACTTTAACGTTAAAATGTCCAATTGCTTAAATTAGGTCGTATTTAACATATATAAATAAAATATTTTTTCAATCCGTTTTCCAATGATATTACCTGTATTAAAATTTTATCAAGATTTCATACAAATTTACCAGCATATCGAAACGTTTTAGTTACTGGAAGAGCTGAACAACAGATCGTACGAATAATTTATTTATTAAAATATTGAACTGTGCAAAAATAAAATTACGTTTACTGCTTTGAACTGCTGCTAAGAAAGGGCTGCTCTAAAAAGTTCATTCCGAACAACGATCCGAAATGAAGAAAAAAATCACAATCGAAGCCCGGAATTTAAGAAAAATCATTTAAAAAATTAAAATTAGATTTTCTTAGAATGGCTTCAAATTCGGCTTCCGAAACGGGGGAATTTTTTTTCATGTAAGTCAACGTAATCTAATGCATGTTGTTTCACGAATATTCTTCATTTGAACTAGTTTTAATAGAAAAAGTCGTTTTTCCGACGTGGAATTTGAATCCAGTCAGGAAGATATGAATAAAAAGTGGATAATGGATAGACAATACTTTCGAACATAACAAATTTGAGTAAAACAACAATTATTTTTTCTTTTTTCTAGGTGCTGCACTTCTTGTATTCTTCTTCTCAGGCAGAGGTGAGTTTCCATAGCATTCGTAAGAATATAGAATAGATTTTTTTTTTGTTTCAAGTCTGTAAATGTGGAATATGATTTTATACGAAACTAACTGACCCAGCAAACTTCGTCCCGCCCAAAATTTATTTTTCGTTATTACATTCACTTTTTTTTATTAAGCGCATGTTCATGGGTCCAATCACAGAACTTTTGATTGATTGATCTCCTAATCGACCCTTTAAAATTACCATTTAATTTAAAATTCCTATTACATCCACCAAAACTCGTCTTTATAATATCAGATTATTTTCAGACACAATTCTCATTCAAGACTTTTCAACCACTTGCAAATAACATGTTTCTCCGTTACATGGAATAAATGTTTGCTACAGACAATATGATAGAATAAAGACAGCTCTTATTCAGACAATTCCTTCCTCGAGTTTTTCTCTTATCAACATATTCGGTGATCCATTTTTATTTATATAGATAGAAGACGATACAGGAGTGCGTTTTATCACATAAAAATCCATCTCCACTTTCGAACAAAGATCACTTCCGTTAGCGCAAACATCAAATGGACTAACAATGCTTGTCACTATGTAATTGTAGAACATATGGGAATTTAATTTTCGAAATCTTCCCATTTTGCTTCAGAGTTTGCTGAAAATTTTCAATTGTCATGTTTTGCTGGAATATGTTTGATTGAAATATGTGTAATATTTTTATGGGGCCCCCTCTCCATTCCACAAGAGGGAGGGGTGTTATACCACTATAGAAACATTTCTCGTACCCAAATGTATGTGAGCCTAATTTGGCTCCATCTGCTTGATTAGTTCTCGTTTCTGCATAATCATCATAGTCTGTTTTTTATTTGTATGGCAGCCCCTTCCCCTTAGAGAGGGGGTAGGTGTGTCGAACTACCATTTATTGCTATCTAAAACCTCCATATGCCAAATTTAGTTCAATTTGTTGGATTAGTTCTCGAGTTATGCAGCCCCCGCTCCTCCTTTACAGAGGGAGAGGAGTGTCGAACCACTATAGAAACATTTCGTGCCCTCTTAAAACTCTTCATGCCGTTTGCTTGCTTGATTCTCGAGTAATGAAGCCCCCCTTCACATGCCAAATCTGGCTTCGTTTGCTTGATTAGTTCTTGAGTTATGCAGAAATTTATGCTTCATTTGTATGACAGCACCACATCCCCGCCCATGAGAATGAACCGATTCTGTCTGTGGACACACAGGTTATTTAACCCTGAGATTGGAGATACTAAAAACCAATCAATTCTGTAACAATATTTTCATGAGTTTTTATCAATTTTCAAAAGTATCAAGAACAAAATACTTTTGTACACGCTTGCAATGTGAACAGCAAAGATTGTGTTTCCCCAACACATATTACTAAAGCGGACACCGTTATCGTTATCGTTAATTCAAGAATTCAAGAGCTATCAAAAACTTGTACCAAAGGGTGCTTAATTCTTAAATTTCTCTAATGCTCGTTCGCGACGGCATTAATTCCATAGTCCTACGTTAACAATGCGGTAGTGTCTTGGATACCATCCTTCTGGGTTTTCGACTAGAACGATTAGCGTTCTATTTCCGCTCGTTCCTTCCGCTCTTCTACATAGCATGTGTCTAATTTTAATTTATTTTTTTTTTTAATTTCATAGGGTTTGTAAAAAAATTAATAACATACTAAATAAGAAGCAAAAAGATTACATTCACGGGTTCTCTAAAAATGAGTTGGCTTTCGGATAAGAAGTTTAAAGGAGTAGAAGACCTTACCTAGAAAAAGTAGAATTTCACTTGAAAGTTTGAAGACTTATTTTCTGATTTTTACTAAAGATGATTTTAGTGATTCATATTTGAAATCAACCTCATGTTGCTCGAAATTATGATGAAGGCGGAGTATATTCATCATAATTTGTTCGATAGTCGGCTGCCCATTAAGTTTATTCGTGATCGAACAATTTTCGCAAAATAATTTGAGGATTACACTGATCAATTAATCCAACTATATATTTCTCCCAACCCAGAGCGAAGCATGCAGTGAAATCATAGCGAAGCAAACAATTGCAATTACCACGAACTACGTCTTTACGGGGGTTATAAAATTCCAATTTATTTCGCTGCAATTAATCTATAAAAGAAACCTTCATTACAACTCCGCTGGAAAGGCGTCGAATTTAAATACTGCAAATTCACACAGCCGGTCGGGGTCTTAATGCACTTGCACCACTCACCGGGGTGTACATTATCTAACTCTTCGCTGCTTCGCAATAGCCGGGCACACTAATGAAGCCTCGGCGTAATCTTCGGCCATTCGAGATGATGCTGTCGAGCAAAATAAAACCTCTTGACTAAACACAGCGGCAAAAAAACGCAGCACACCTTCACCCGACAACAACAATAACAACAACACGTAACGAGACTGGACGAAGGCAGAGAAGCGAGCGAAAAAAAAACCCTTTTGCGATGGTCGGTGAGATGAAAATTGATGTGCAAAAACGGGTGAAGAAACAAAGAAAACGAGCGCAAAAAAAACAACTGCGTACAACCATCATCATTATCATCGCTACCACCTCCCGAAACCCTCCGGACAAAGGTTCACAATCGGGACAACGGCTTCCAACGGGACGACGAATTCAGTCGGCCACCACAGCCAAGAACTGTGACAAACGATATTTGGGTCTGGAACTAATTTTATTGCGGCACCCAACAGGCCAGAAGAAATCCAATAATTCACCATCTCATCGTATCCCGCTGGGGGCAAAAATGCAGGAGGCAGAGAAGAAAAGGGGAGGACGTGTGTCGTCCTCCCGGGGGCGGTGTGTGAGCTTTTGTGTATGTTTGAAATAAGCCTGAATAACTCCGATGGCAGTATCAGCACCGAATACACCCTATTTCCCCCCATCCGCGTTGTTCCATCCAACCGCGCACTCTACCAGCGAGATTAGAAACGAGGTAAATATTCGCGACGACCACTGAATCGAGCTGTTGTGCACGGTGTATGCTAAGGTCTCGTATTAAAGAAGTGCTGCTGCTGCTGCTACTTTTCTATTACTATTACCGACTTCTGTCTAGATCTGTCCAGGCAACGGAGAGACGAGGAGGGTCGAGTTCAACGCTGCATTTTACATAAGCATTGCTCGAGGAGGTGAGGGTTTTGTCCTGAGGCGTCGTCACGACTGGGCACTGGGCTCGAACTGGTTAGACCCCGAACGCGCTTCGGGCTAATATCAGCGCTGAAACACAACGGTGTGATGGGTTGCATTCATGCCCAGAGCTGTGCAACATTTCGAACGTTTGCCACACGATTTTGCCTTTTACGGAGCCATGCTCCGCGGACCGCGGACACTCGCGAATGCACAGAATTTGTCGTGCATGGAATCTACTGAATACTGTCTGAACACCTCTTATCGAAGATTTACGAAATCGTACAGTTGCCCCTTGTCTGGTTTATTCTGCTTCAGTTGATGCCGATATGATATGGCGGATCAAATATTATTTTCATCGAAATTATCACGGCTTAATTTCAACACTACTGTGTCATGTCATGCCTTCGTTCTGGAGCTGGAACAGCCAATGTAATGCAACTAGCGTTTTAAAGCAGTTGTTATCCCTTCATAGATTAATAGTGAGAGAATAAATCTATCTATATATTAGGCTGTCAAAAAAGTCCTGCGGTATTTTTTTTTTAATTTTCATTTGTTCATAAAATTAGTTACAATCATCTGTTTTAAGTCAAATATGCGCCGTTTGGTTCGATGACTTGTTCCCAACGAGATGCCAACTTCATAATACCCCTGTTATAGAAGCTCGCTTCCTTATTGGCAAAAAACTCGGATAGCCAATTTTCACAGGCCTCTTTTGTGGCTAACTTCTGACTACCTAGCTCGTTCGCCATGGACAAAAACAGGTGGTAGTCACTTGGTGCATGGTCCGGACTATACGGCGGATGCAAAAGAACCTCCCATCCGAGCTCCCGGAGCTTCTGGCGCGTCACCAAAGAAGTGTGTGGCCTGGCGTTGTCCTGATGGAAGACAATGCGGCCTCTGTTTATCAAAGATGGCCTCTTCTTCATGAGTGCTACCTTCAAGCGGTCCAGTTGTTGGCAGTACGGGTCCGAATTGAGCGTTTGGCCATAGGGAAGCAGCTCATAATAGATTATTCATTGACAATCCCACCAAACACACAGCAGAACCTTCCTGGCCGTTAATGAGGGCTTAGCCACCGTCTGAGCCGCTTCAGCGGGCTTCGACCACGACCGTTACGTCGACCTTCTTTGTGAATCCAAGCTTCTTCAAATGGTTAATAACGGTTTGATGACTTATCCCCAGCTCTTGGCCGATGCTACGGTTGCTACTATGCCGGTCTTTCTCGGCTAATTCAGCGATTTTGTCGCAATTTTCGACGACAGGCCTTCCGGAGCGTGGCGCATCTTCGACGACCTCTACACCAGAACGAAAACGTTGAAACCATCGTTGTGCGGTGGAAATGAAAACTGTATCGGGTTTTCGAACAACACTGTATCGAAAGTTTTTCGAACAACAACTTTTTCATATTTTCTCTGAAAAAAAACAACTTATCCTAATTTTGTTCAAAGTCAAGATACCAATATAATGTATTCGACAAAGTTTTGGATCTTGTTAAAATATAAACTTCTGTCCAAGACATTAACTTTCTATCTTTTATGGTTTTTGGAATATAAGTCATTTTTTGTATGAAGACTCCTGAAAAAAATTATGTTTTGCTCGTATCATTTTTGTGTGTAAATTCTCATGTTTGACATGTTTCCAAATAGAAAAAAGTTAGCAGAACATGTTAATTGCGATAATTTATACATAAAAATGTTACGAATTAAACATTAATACTATTTTTTCAAAGTAAAAATGAAAAAGTTGTTGTTCGAAAATTTTTTTCCATGTAAATGTGCTCATCGTCCGATGTATGGAAAACTTGTTGGAAATTTTAAGGGCTATTTATATCTTTTTTTACAGAATTTTCAAAGGATATGTTTTTGAGAAAAATAAATTTTAATTTTCAAAAATTTTTTTCACAATTAAAGTTTTTTCCAAAAGTTCTTTGGTAATTTTTTAATGGAAACCAAAATAATTTCCTTCACTCCATGTATAAATTATCGCAGTTTGCATGCTCTGCTATCTTTTCTCTATTTAGAAACATGTCAAGAACATGTCAAACGTAAGAATTTTAACACAAAAATGTTACGAGCAAAACATTATTTTTTTCAGGAGTCTTCGTACAAAAATGACTTATATTCCAAAAACTATAACATATAGAATGTTGACGTTTTCGACAAAAATTCATATTTTAATAAGATCTAAAACTTTGTCGAATACATTATATTGCTATATTGACTTTAAACAAAATTAGGATTAGTTGATTTTTTTCAAAGAAAATATGAGGAAGTTGTTGCTCGAAAAACTTTTTCCCATTCCCAACAGTGCCCATCTTCCGATGTATAGACGACTTGTTGGAAATTTTAAGGGCTATTTATATATATATATTTTTGGGAATTATAAAAATAGGTTTTTTGAGAACAATGAATTTTAATTTTTAAAATAACCTTTTTGTCAGCGAAATTTATTTCCAAAAAAAATTTGATATTTTTTGTGAAAATTTAAACAATTCCTTACATTTCATCCTTTCACATGAATTTTGTAGGTATCATAGATTTTATGTTATAAATTTTTGTAAAAAAATATGAATAAAACATTTGGCATTTTCCAAAAAGTAGTCTAATTATTTTTCGAATATTTTAAGTATGCAAAGTTGCTTAAATGACCCATGTCTTTACACCCACAACGTTTCACTGCTATCTGAAACGGTGCTGCCAACGGTCAGTCGAGTTGGCATAAAATTCGTCCTAAAATATATTTTTTCAATATTTTTTTTAATTTTTTCATTTAAAATAGAAGTTATGTAGAAAATTGGAAAAATGGGTACAAGATGGTAAAACTATTTTTGGCAAACTTTGTGGAACATCGAATTTTTATGAATTTTCGGAACTTCGAATTTTTGTATGTTAACAATTATTTTTCGCCACAAATTATCAATTCTGATGTGATTAAAAAAATGCTCTTTATCAATCTCCTTCTAAATGCAGCCATTCTAGAGATATTAAAAAAAAATATTTCTAATTTATTGTCTTTTTTTATAGTAAATAGGCTCTTTTAATGATATTTGTCGTGTTGTACCGCCATGTTAATGGAGTTACATTGAAAAACATTTGAAGACATGTGGGTTTTAACAAAATGTTTTTCAACGTAGCTCCTAAACATATATTTTTACCATAATGATGTATTTGGAAAAGTTGTTGGAAATTTTAGGCACATTCATAAAATGTTATGATCCTGACGTTATAATACGACAAAACTATTATAAGAGCCTATTTACTATAAAAAAGACAAAAAAATAAAAATATTTTTTAAAATATCTCGAGAATTGCTGCATTTAGAAGGAGATTGTTGAAGAGCTTTTTTGTTTTGAATCACATCAGGATGCTTAAAAAATGGTTGTAAACATACAAAAATTCGAAGTTTCGAGAATTCCTAAAAATTGATGTTCCACAAAATTGGTCAAAAATAGTTTTACCATCTTGGACTAATTTTTCAAATTTTCTACATGGCTTCTATTTTATATAAAAAAAACTAAAAAAAAATAAATAAAAAAAGATATATATATATATATATATATATATATATATATATATATATATATATATATATATATATATATATATATATATATATATATAATTTAAAAAAATTTCAAAGACAATAAATTAGAAATGTTTTCTCAAATATCTCGATAATGGCTGCAGTTAGAAGGAGACTGATAGAAAGCTTTTTTATTTTAAATCATACCAGGATTCATAATTTGTGGCTAAAAATGATTGATAACATACAAAAATTCAAAGTTTCGAAAATTCATAAAAATTCGATGTTCCACAAAATTGGTCAAAAATAGTTTTACCATCTTGGACTCATTTTTTAAATTTTCTACATGACTTCTATTTCATATGAGAAAAATTTAAAATATATATTTTAGATATAGCAAATTACAGAGTACTATTTTTTTTCTTAGTGCATTTTTCGTAATTTTTTCCACATTTTAACATGAATACTCTAGACACTATTTCGATACAACTCTAGTTTTTGAGATATAAATGATCAAAGATTTCTCTTACCAAAATCGATAAGCCCTTTTCAAAAGTTACACTTGAGTCGAAAAAATCCCATTTGCTATAGGAAATTCAGATTTTATCCAACCCAAACGGAATACAAACTTTCATTCGAATCAAAAATACTTATGTTTTGTTATTTGTCGATTTCATTTGGAATTGTCGTATGGGAGTAATCATATGAATAGGGCTCTGAGTCTTCAGAACAGGATCTCATCTCTACTTCAACTACTCTCATCTCAACTCTGGAACTCTGTTCAGAAAGCTATCTGGGTGGGGACACTTGGCTTTTTGACTTGGATTTTTGGGAACAAGAAATGTTTCTTTGATGGTTTGACGTACATCCATTCTCGGAAAGAAGGGAGGGGGGGGGGTGTTTTGATAACAAAAAATCCATTTTGGGCGGGACGCAGCTTGCCGATTGGTAGCATATTTTTAATTTTATACAGCAGTCCCTCATGTCAGACTTTTTCGAATCTTCTTCTTCTTGAATGGCGTTAACGTTCCCTGTGGAACTTTTTCCGTCTCAACGTATGCATAAACTAGCATCATTTATTAATACTTAGTTGAGATTTCTTAAGCCAAATAACACGCCTTGAATGTATTCCGAGGGGCAAGCTCTAGAATACGCGTGACCACAGTGCAAGTCGAAGGAAATTTCTCTGACGAAAAATCCCCCGACCAGAACGAGAATCGAACCCGAACACCCGTCATGATAATGTGAGATGCTAACCACTCGGCCACGGGTGCACTTTTTCAAATGCTTGAGTTATATCAAGAAAAAGCGCTGAGCAATATCCGCAACCTTCGTATACTTTACGAATTATTCTACCAATCGGTGCACTTGTTTCCAGAACGTTCAATAATTGTAATTTGATGAATTTGGACGTTGATTTCATTAAGATCATTTTTTCGAACACCTTTGAGAAGATTAGAAGGGTGCTGATAGGTTTATAAAATTCTACTTTCTGGGCGCCTTTCCATAATGATGGTACAAATTTTCCATGCTTTTGGGAAATATCCTATATGTCATCGTCTTAAAAATTCTCGTTAGATGTTTCATTGCTAGATCAGGTAGTTCCTTGATCATCTGTCCGTTGGAAAAAAAATTCAAACAAATTATGAAATAACGATTTCAGCACCAAATCAATCTGTTTATTGAACCAAAAAACCAAATGTTTACTTTTTTCCTAAATTCCAAAAAGGAAACTGGTAAGCCTTTGTCCTTCGTTCACGAAGCTTGGTACACTCTGTCCAACTTCTATAAGACCACCCTAATTCTATTTCGTTGCAACACAAACAGTTAGAATTTCAACAAGATACATTCATACATTGTAGACTGCTTAGAATAAAGTATATTTAACGTCAATTCCGTTCAAAAGAGTTGTTTGTTTATTTATTGTGCTTAAATACGATAATTTCAGCTGTCCAGTTTCTATAAGACCAATTCAAAATTCATAAGTATTATCAATGAAAAACTCAAAACGATCGGCTGATTTACATGTCAGTAATTGGTAACCTTGCCATTTCGATCAATAACCTTGAAAATTCGTGTTGGAATATTATTTACCAAATTCTGCTGAACGGATTTCTCGATATTTTTCCTTTTTTCCGAAATTGCGACCTTGAGCTCTTCAATCGTGATGTACCGTTTTCCCTCAGTGTAGATTCTGCGTACAAGGACCCCCACCCCCTAAGATTTTCAACAGGATTCAAGTCTGGAGAGCGAGACGGCCAGTCCAAAAAATTAAGTTTTTGGTCCTTAATCCATTGCTTAGTTTACTGGTAACATTGTTTTGCTGGAATGTGAATTTTTTGTGACGATATTCACGTAAAAATGGCCCGCAAAAATCCCGCCCACGCCATGCACGAACATCTACCAAAAATCCTGGTTGAAAAATACTGTTCCTTCTTCCGTAAATCACGCCAGTGCCCGTTGAAACCATGAGGACCATCCAAATTGAACTTTTTTTCATCAGTGAAGATAACCTATACATTGAAGAACTTTCTTTTCGTTATAGTATATAGCAAAATGTATTCTTATGGAAACATTCTTTGTCACAACATATCATGTCCCAGTGTTGGTTCCTGTGAGCTTTGGCAAAACTCAGTCGTCTTCCGATGTGAAATGGGGTAAGATGAGGTGCTTTAACCTTTTAAACCCCTTTTTATGGGAGGATTTTTTACCTAAATTTGACGAATTGTCACCCGAGCAGTTGAGTAGTTGAAATATTTCTTTATTTGTACATGCGATTTTGAGGAATTCGAACCTGTTCTAGCTATTTCCCCGCTTATCCCGGTCAGAGAGCTTCGATTCACGTGGAGCTTTCTCCTTCTTACCGTATCCTTGAGGATTCGCCGGATAATTGAGCACTTTTTAATGGGATCGTCCAATCCGACGAAAAATTTCTCTGATACCAACATTTTCTCGGTGAAATGCATCGATTTGTCTTTCTTTTCTCTCCGTGAGCACTTTTCCCTTCCCAACTAAAACAACCGAAAATGTAACTGGTCTTATAGAAACTTGACAGTTGAAAATACAAAAACATTCGTTTACGCTCAGCGCTTGCTCACACACACACATAAAAATCGTGCAGTGTATGATAGTCACCAATACCTACACACTAGAATATAAATTGAAGCATTGTTTGATTACAATGACACAAAGCAGCAAGATCGTCACCTGGTCTTATAGAAGTTGGACAGAGTGTATGGTGATGTTAGAAGCGGAATGAAAAACAAAAGGCTATGACAAGTGGTTCGAACGTACACTGAGAGGAATAATTAGTGTATATTACAAATTCTTTAGTAATTAATACCAATTCGTTAGTCATTTTCTACCGTACTAATAATTCGTATATTTTACGCGAGTAAATTAGTAAATACAAGTGTTAAAACATGTACCAGAATATCGCCCCAACTTCGATCCTTCTTTCGGGATTTCGTGCCAACGCCCAATTTATTGATATCGGGTTGCATTCGTTTATTATACAATACAATAATGACGATATAGAGGTTATATTTTGTTCATTTATTTCCATCGAATAAAATTCCAACATAAAAAATGAACAATTAAGCACTTGTATGGTCACAATTTTATGCTTGCACAACTTTCAAACGGGTATACTTCCACGCTCGGAGCATTTTGCTGCTGGATAATGGAAATCTGCGTTAGTATTTTGTTGCCGGTGCCGTCGAGATAAATTATTCAGCACAACAATTAGTATATATTCGGTGTGGCCCTTCATTTCCTTTCGGCGAAAATAGCTTCGCGACCGAGAAGAAATATAAATGTATGATTATATTCTATTTAAAACAAACTGCTTACCTCCGAATTGCATTACTTTCATGAGGGGAATGTTAACTGCGAGCTTTGTCATTGTTCTACACAGTTGCTCAGATATGACAACACTCTAACTAATGCTATCAAGTAAAATGTACTAATCTCTCGTAAGAATGTGTATTACATCTGACATTTGTTTTACGAAATTTTGGTAAAATGTACTAATAATGCGTGCATTCTACCAATGTATCGACTACTAAAGATTTGGTAGCTCCAGTTACGAAAGATTTCTTCTAGTGTATGTAAAAGTGTATAGACCGAAAAAAATTATGTTTTGAAAAACACTGAAGTCGTTATAATTGACAATTACCTGTTTGCTCTACTATTAGATTTAAAAGTATATTAGAAAAGACATCATTATAATATTAAATGATAATATTATTATATACCCACTATATTCCAGATGAATACAAACATTGATCCAATAATCAAACCACATTATTACCACATTAAATCGATACGGATGAAAAATGAATCCCATGTAACACGGAACAGAGCATACAGTTCATCACTGCCAGCAGCCAAGCTGGCTCCAATTCCGTCACCCAGAAAGATGTTTTTAACACCAGACCCGACACGGGTCACTAATCGTCTTATTGTGTCACCGGGCCAAGCACGAGTAAAAGGCACCGCAAACGACCGTAGAAAATAAAAAATGAGAACAGTGGAATCACGTCACCACCCCACCGGATCGAGTAGGGTAACCTAATACTCTGTCGAAAATCTTCTCCGATTCCTCCGCGTGGTAATTGAAACGGATCGAAAAAGTCACCGTCGGTCCGCTGGGGATATTTGAGGGGAAGGCATTGGGGGCCAAAGGTAAAAAGTCTTTTCCTGCCATGCCAAAGCTCGTAAATCCGTTGTACCTTTCGCGAATGGGTGACTGGCGGAGGCGACAAGAGACAAGACATACGAGGTGTGTAAACGGATACTCTTCGGCATGGCCATACCATCTGTAGACACTACAGAAACAACAACTATGGCTCAGCTCCACACTCCAACAATCCAGTAATGCGATTTTCTTCCCCCCCCCCCCCCTCAGCCAGTCGGTCAGGATATGCCCGTATACCAAAAGCGCACGCTGCCGAATGGAGTAATTTGTTCGCGCGCGGTGACAAAATCCGAAGTAGAAGTGGAGCCACTTTCGTAACCAACTATCATTCCCTACGGGGGGAACGACGGCGTGGACGAGCCAATAAAGTATCGCATTTTCCGCCTTCTCAAGTGTTAAACCCTTGCCTTGCGATGGTCGCACAAATGAAGAGAGAGAGAGAGGAGGAGACGATGAGGGAATTAAGAGTGCTGTAATCCTATCACAATTTTTCCTCGTTCCATGCATAAATTTTCATAGCCATATTCGCAGAAATGCTTCCCTCAGCGCAGCGATTGTGTTGCTGCTTCAAGGAGAACTGCGAAGTTGCGACACTATTTGAAGCGAGCAACAACAACAGCACCACATAGTAGCATCTCATGCCATCGTAAGTCTTAATCCGCCGCGTGAGTTATTATCCATTAGGTACATGGTCACATAGCATAGTTAAGCACACAGCCAGAAGAGCGATGGAGAGTGGGACCCATAAGGAAGCTGCTGCTTGCGAGGCAGAAGGCAGAAGAAGGAGCAGGAAAAAACTTGATCGAACAACGGCGATAGTCATAAGCGCAATCAAACACTCTAATCCCACCCGTGTCAGCATAGTGTGTAGCTTTCCCCTCCGTCCTGTGATCCTACTATGTTGAAGGTAACTTAGTCATTCGCCGGCAGAGTTGCCAGAATGTCAGCGGAGCGGCATTTCTATTTGCGGTGCGATTATTACTTCTTGAATTATTCATCATCAAAGATGAAGGCGTTATTTCGGATTTTTTGGCCGGAAATCAAAATGATTTTTTGTCCCAGAAGGTCGGTTTTCGGCCAAATTTTTTTTTCGAAAAAAGACCACATCTTGTGCATTTTTTAGTCATTGCACATTGGTCCAGGAGATGCATTTAAGTGGAAATTAGCATTTATAGCTCGACGGTTATTCTCTAGACAAAAACTCTCTTCGACAAAGTTGTTACATATAATAGAGCGCTCATTTTTATGTTATCCAAAATAGGGTGACCAAAAATATAACTTTCTTATCTTTATAGATAGAGGTAAACATAGTTCAACAATGTTGTAGTCCCAGTTATTTGAGACATCTTTGTAGAACAATGTTTTTTGCTATCTCTTAAAATAACCAATATAGCGCCTTTTTTCTAAGTTGCGTTAGGGTCACCATGAAAAAAAAACCGTTTTTATACTTTCATATTTCAAATTCTACATACAAACTGTCTTCAAAAGACTTTTAGAGTTTACTAATACAAACGTTTTGCGATGCAGTACATGTCAATATCTCAACTTCACTTAATGTTATTGATATTTCTTCCCAAAAAATACGCTCTCTTCATTTGCTTGTCATTCTTTCTGGGGCAAACATAAACAAAGTTTATAGACGACATTTAGAAGAACATAGTCTACTCTACTTGATGTATGATTTAGAAAGCTATGTTATTTTTCGTGTTTGAGTCAATTAAAACTGAAATCATAAGTTTTTGGATAAAAAAAATCATCAATAACTTCGAGTAGGATTAAGAGATTAGTTCTGCATCACAAAATGTTGGGGTTGATAAACTCTAAAAGTCGTATCACTTTTGATGTAGAATTAGAAATATAAAAGTTAGAGCAAAAAAAACCGCTTTTACATGGTCACCCTAATGCAACTTAGGAAAAAAGCGCTAATTCGATTATATAAAAAGATAGAAAAATGATTTGTTCAACAAAGTTATTTAAAATAATTGGGGCTACAACATTGTCGAACTATGTTTATATCTATCTATAAAGATAAGACAGTTAGATTTTTTATTTCATCGACAGTTTTGGTCACCCTATTTTTGATAACATAAAAATGAGCGCTCTATGATATGTAACAACTTTGTCGAAGACAGTTTTTATCTAAAGAATAATTATCTGCCACAAAAATGTTTTTTAACTAAATTGCATTAGGGTAACCATGAACAAAACGTTTTTTTTTTACTCTAACTTTCATATTTAAAATTCTACATCAAAATTGTCTTCGTACGACTTTTAGAGCTTATCAATACCAACATTTTGCTTCTGCGTTCGTCAATATCTTAATCCTGCTCAAAGTTATTGATGGGGTTTCACCCTAAAACTTATGATTTCAATTTTAATTTACTCAAATACAAAAACTAACATATCTTTGAAAATCACATATTATATAGAGTGAAATTTGTTCTTTCAAATTCCGTCAACAAACATTTTTTATGTTTGCCCCAGAAAGAATGGAAAGCAATTGAAGAGAGCATATTTTTTGGGAAGAAATATCAATAACTTTGAGTAAAGTTGAAGTATAGACAAGTTCTGCATCGCAAAATGTTCGTATCAGTATGTTCTAAAAATCTTTCGAAGACAGTTTGTATGTAGAATTTGAAATATAAAAGTTAGAGTATAAAAACCGTTTTCTTCATGGTGACCCTAACGCAACATAGAAAAAAGGCGCTATATTGGTTATTTCAAGAGATAGCAAAAAACATTGTTCTACAAAGATGTCTTAAATAACTGGGAATACAACATTGTTGAACTATGTTTACCTCTATCTATAAAGATAAGAAAGTTATATTTTTTATTTCATCGACAATTTTGGTCACCCTATTTTTGATAACATAAAAATGAACGCTCTATTATATGTAACAACTTTGTCGAAGAGAGTTTTTGTCTAGAGAATAACCGTCGAGCTCTAAATGCTAATTTCCACTTAAATGCATCTCCTGGACCATTGTGCATTGGCATGGACAGTTTTATGTATTTTTAAGTCATTGGCATCGAAAAAAAAATCGATTTCTGTTCGAATGAAAAATTACACCTTCATCTTTGATGATGAATAATTCAAGAGATAATGATCGCACCGCAAATTGAAAGGTAAATTTGAAAACTCCAATGAATTCTGTAAAATTGTGTTAATGCATAAAATCTTTCAAAAAACTAAAACAAATAGATTTTTCATTTCTTCCCAATTTTGTTGCCCACTACAGCTACACACGTAACACGTTCATAAAATATTCTAATATCTAAAATCTTTAAAAAGCTTTAAAATGATTTATATCACATCTGTATGCATTGTTTTTTCACGAAGTTACAGCATTTCAAAAATCACTTCGAACAATGTAACTGTGCACTCTGTCCCTCTAATTATACTGTCAAGTGTATATTCAATATCTGATCCATTAATTATTGCTGAACTTTATTTTTATCTTTTTCTTTGACCCTCGCAAAATATATCAATATTTCATTTTCAAAGATGTTCGGTATTCTATCTATATATATATAAATGGATTTCTGTCTGTCTGTCTGATTCTTATGGACTCGGAAACTACTGAACAGATCGACATGAAGATTGGTATGTACGGGTTTTTGGGGCCGGGGAAGGTTTTCGTGATAGTTTGAAATCCCTCCCCCTCTCTAAGGGGGGGCTGCCATACAAATGAAACACAAATTTCCACATTACTCGAAAATTAATCATGCAAATGCAACCAAATCAGGCATCTGGAGGTTTTAGGGTGTAATAATGGATTCTATGTTGGTTAGACACTCCACCCCCTCTCTAAGAGGGGCTACCATACAAATGAAACACAAAATTGTGCATTAATCGAGAATTTATCAAGCAAATGAAACCAAATTAGACATATGGAAGTTTAAGGGTGCAATGAATGTTTCTATGGTGGTTGGACACTCCTCCCTCTTCTGTTGGGGGGGGGGGATGGAGTTTGTTTGCTACATTCTATGGTGGTTAGACACTCCACCCCTTTCTCTCTAAAGGGGTGGACAAATTTCTACATTACTCGAGAATTAATCAAGCAAATGCAACCAAATTAGGCACATGAAGGTTTTAGAGTGCAAAAAATGTTTCTATGGTTATTAGACACTCCACCCCCCTCTCTAAGAAGGGGCTGCCGCACAAATGAAACCCAAATTTCTGCATTACTCGAAAATTAATCAAGCAAATGAAACCAAAATAGGCATATGGAGGTTTTAGGGTGCAATAAATGTTTCTATGGTGGTTGGACACTCCTCCCCTTCTCTTAGGGGGGGCTGCCATACAAATGAAAAACTAATTTCTGCATAGCTCTAAAACTAATCAAGCAAATGGAACCAAATTTGGCATGTAAAGATTTGAGGGGACACGAAACGTTTCTATGGTGAATGGAGAAGAGAGGAGGGGTCTGTTTTTATTGTATCATATTTTCTGTGTCAATTATTTATTCAATGTAACTGAGAAACATGTTATTTGAAAGTGATTGAAGTACTAGGATTTTTTTTAGTTAAAGGTAAATTCAACGGGGTCGATTAGAAGATCTATTAATGAACAGTTCTGCGATTGGCCTCATGAACTTGCCTTAGTAAGAAAACGTGAATGTTTGAAGGTATTGAAAACAAAAAACAAGTTTTGGGCAGGAGGAAGTTTTCTGGGTCAGCTAGTAGGTACATATAAAACGGTCGGAAGTTCTAACGTCGGTAAATTTCCGTCACGTTTAAAGGGCGTGTCACATCAAATTGCATCACGGGAAAAACGCTGTAGAAATTCGCCCAGTAGACCGATCCTTTTGAAAATTTTAGACAGTAAAATAAAAACTATTAAACAACTTTTGGCATTTTCTTTTTATTCATACTTCGAGCCCAAGCCCGTATGCTCGCACCTTCCTCTTTACCCCGTCCGTAAGGTTCTGTACAACGTCAGGTTGTAGTTTTTTTGAACAGAAATCCATTTTCTCTTGAAGTCCGCCTCCGATTTGACAACTTTTGGGTTCTTCCGGAGGGCCTACTTCATAATCGCCCAATATTTCTCTATTGGGCCAAGCTCCGGCGCGTTGGGCGGGTTCATTTCCTTTGGCACGAAGGTGACCCCGTTGGCTTCGTACCACTTCAATACGTCCTTTGAATAGTGGCACGAAGCGAGATCCGGCCAGAAGATGGTCGGGCCCTCGTGCTGCTTCAATAGTGGTAGTAAGCGCTTCTGTAGGCACTCCTTAAGGTAAATCTGCCCGTTTACCGTGCCGGTCATCACGAAGAGGGCGCTCCGCTTTCCGCAAGAGCAGATCGCTTGCCACACCATGTACTTTTTGGCAAACTTGGATAGTTTCTGCTTGCGAATCTCCTCCGGAACGCTGAATTTGTCCTCTGCGGAGAAGAACAACAGGCCCGGCAGCTGACGAAAGTCCGCTTTGACGTAGGTTTCGTCGTCCATTACCAGGCAATGCGGCTTCGTCAGCATTTCGGTGTACAGCTTCCGGGCTCGCGTCTTCCCCACCATGTTTTGCCTTTCGTCGCGGTTAGGAGCCTTCTGAACATTGTATGTACGCAGGCCCTCCCGCTGCTTGGTCCGCAGGACGAATGAACTTGACAAATTCAGCTTATTGGCGACATCCCGGACCGAACTTCTCGGATCACGTCTAAACTGCTTAACTACGCGCTTGTGATCTTTTTCACTGACGGAGCATCTATTTTTGCCGTTCTTCACCTTCCGGTCGATGGTTAGGTTCTCGAAGTATCGTTTTAGTACTCTGCTGACCGTGGATTGGACGATTCCCAGCATCTTACCGATGTCCCGATGTGACAACTCCGGATTCTCGAAATGAGTGCACAGGATTAATTCACGACGCTCTTTTTCATTCGACGACATTTTTCCAAATTTACGAAAAATTGACAGTGAAGCATGGCCAACGCGATCTATACACTCTTATCTGATTATAAGCGAAAGCTGAAGATATAATTCCTAAAAATTAAATTTCTACAGCGTTTTTTCCGTGATGCAGTTTGATGTGACACACCCTTTAGTGCCAATCACCGACACCAGGGAGAGAACTTTACCACCGGTTTCCCACTTAATAGACTCAACCAGTGTTTTAGAATATCAACAAATATTAACGAGTAACGAACATGATTTTATTTCAGTGTAAATGACTTTTTTTCAGCTTGAAACACACTGCCCTCATTATATTGATGACAACAACAAACGAGTTCATTTTGTTCATATCGTTGATGCATGAACAAATTTGCTATAATGAATGAATGCGGCATTGAGTGCTTTTGAATATCAAAAGCAACAAATTGATATTCATCACATTCGAAACGATATTCGTTCTGGCATTGATTTTGAGTCAAAATTCAAAAATAAAAATAGTAGTCAGGCTGGACCATTTAGAGAACAAAAACGAACTTTGCAATAAATCGCGCAGAATTTTGTTTGGCGAGACGGTAACAACGGCATAAATAAAAAACCAACCGCACACGAATGCCGCAGGTTAAAAGTAAACAACAGCTGATATTCATTTGACTAAAATGAAATTCAATTCTGGCATCTTGAATAATCTAGATGAAAATGACACTAGGTGAAAAAATCAACTTCAAAACATATTGAAGACAAAGTTCATTTGCTAATATTCACTGGTTGTCTGGATCTGTCATTTTGATTTTGGTTTGGAATATATAGGTTTTCGATGCAACATAGCCCGAAAATCTATGCATTTGAGCTTAGCAAAGATGATTTTTTTCAACACTGGACTCAACAACTCATGAGCCGGGACATCAGCTGTACTTCCCCTCCGGAGGGAGACGTAACCAAAGATTTTTCACCTCAGAAAATCCCTACGACGCCAGCTGGGATTAAATGTAGAATGTGCCTTAAAAATGAGCGAAATAAACCTGAAAAAGAAGAAATAATTAGAAACCTGAACAGAAAAGAAAAATCAATTTAATTAAATTATGCACAGACACACTTACATCTAAAAGTATGTACTCACCTTTGAATAATTCTTACCTTGTACCGAATTATACAACCTGTCAAGAAACACACACACAAAAACAACAAAAGATATAAGACATTGAATCAAATGTAATTATCAGAAGAATAAAAGATATCATTGAAGACGCACGCATCGTTTTTACGCTCTACCAGGAAAGGAAATTTTCAGAAGAACAAATCGAAAAACCACCAAGTTGTGTCGTTTAAACAGAAGAGAAAGTGTCCTCCAAGTCGCCGTGAGCGAATAACAACAACGTTTTAGTTTTTAACGGAGTCGAATAAAAATATTTCGTGGTTCTCCTGAATATAATGTGTTTTCTTCATAGAAAATAACCTGGCAAATTTCAACTCGCACCGCTGGTACGTTGAGGGGATTTGTTCCAAATGTTCTATTTTTTTCGTATAGTTCGAAATGTATCGTAAAACATTTCTGGGGCAGATAAAACTTTTAGTTTTTCTGAAAACCCCTTGTTCTCATAAAAACCGTACATCATCATTACTTCACACAGCTTTTCTGGCCACATTTGGTCTCCGGCACCGAAACCGTCGCCATTGATTAGTATTTGCTTTGCGAAAGCACACTGAACTCCGCTGGGACCCATTCCCGCATGGTACGATGTGACAAGTATCAAACCAACTTCAACACTTTCAACAGCATCCGAGCACAGGCACAGTTGTGTCCTTCACCTATCACCCACTCCCTCCCCCCAGCAGCAGCCCCAACAATCCCACAACTTGTCGTAGAAGCTCACATTATGGCCTCTGCGACAGCGCAACAGTTATATCCATTGAGTCGGAGCTCGCCGCTGCAGAACAGGCTCCTCGATCCCACCCCCCTTTTAACCCACCTCCTCCTCCCTTTGGTGTGAGTATGTTCACGAAACTCACGCGCTTGGCATCAGTCCTGATAATAAGTGATCGTTTGGTACTAACCCAAAGTTTCCAGGCAGCAGCAGCCTTGTGTCTCAGAGTTAGCGTGTTTCATCAGTTCTGCTGCCGCGCCACCGCCGCCAAAAGCTAACCTCACTTGCGCTCCCATGTATTACTCATATATCACACAATTTATGGGGATTTGCGGTGTTAGCGGTGTTGAATTTTTGCGCTTCGCCGTTTTCCCTTGTTTGAATACTATTTTTCTTGAGCGTTTGTATAATGCAAAGATTACGGAGCGCGCGATGCAGTTAAATGATCCGATCGCTCTCTCGTTCGATTCCAATGGGGAGGAACGAACGAACGGGAGAGGGGAGGAATGGTTCAACGGATGGATGTGTGGTTGCAGAAACAGGAGGAACTGGATTTAACGCTTCAATACGTTGGCCCTCGGGCGGAACGGGCTCGGAACGGTTAAGGCGAGGTATGTTGTCGGTGATGGTCAGCGATAGTGCAAAAACCGCTGCTTCAATGGGGCAGACCCGAGCGCACACGAGAGTCAAGAGTCGTTAATTCGTTTGTCAGAGGGTCCTTGTGATCGGGTTCGCACGGTCACTTGACTCGGGTCGTGGCGGGTCAGGTTATGATTGGACGCGGGTGCCACGGGGAGCGAGTGATCTATTGAACTTCTTGCGCTGGGCCGAGGGATCGTAATCGTAAATCTGTTGGCCGCGAAATGTCAATACGCGAGAGGTTTGCAACAATGATTTTCTGTTCTTTCGGATCGAAATCGACGCGCTTCGAAGAGAATGGCCTCTCTGTGGCCGAGAACAATAAACGGCAACGATTTCGATAATGGGTTCGTTAATTGTGTATGAGTCATAAATATTTGATTCTGGCGAGGAAATCACATCCGCCCGGCTGTGAACAGTTTGCGAACGTTTGCGTTTGGCAATTTTGACAATACATAAATTTGTATTAGCTCTTGATTGGGTTCATTGTTGGCTTTTTAGATCATCTCTCTCTCCGATCGCAGTTCGTCTTACTTGACCTTTTGGTTGATTCGAGTCGCATGATAGCTTGAAATGATTCACAGCGATTCACGTTACTAATATTTCCGCCTGTGAATCTAACGTTGCACCAAACATGTCAAAATTTGTGCTAACAACAGGACAGTCCGCCTTTGTAATCAAAAACTTATGGAGAACATGTTTGAACTATTTTAGCTTGAGTGAGACGAATGAAAACAATTCCGAGACGAGCTGAAAGTTGTTGTGACTGCGTGCTTAAGCACGTTGAGAAACCAAAATGATGAGTACATATGAGAAATGATATGTTTTCTGATTCATTGTGTGTAGGAATCTCCAAATTCAATTACGCATTCCAACACGACGGATTAAAACCCTTTTTTCTGTTTTCAAATCTTAAAAATTTTGTTGTTAAGCAATTAACGACGAAGAGGGTACGTGACGAAGAACCAACCTTGAATATAGTTTATTATAACATTTGAAAATGTGTTTGTTTTTTACCTTATATGTTATCTCCATAAAATGAATGTACGGTCCGCAATGATTATTGCGCTTGATTGCTATGGCTGTACCCCGATTTATTAATATGGATAAGCCCCGCTTCCTATTCAGCGATGTATGTCCCATATGCCAAACATAATTTCGGGTAACCAATCGAGTTGCATCCAGGTTAACCTCTTGTGAGAGAGCCACATGAACTTCTCGTTTCGCTGAAGTTCGACATCCGTTCACATTAAAAGAAGCGAATTTCAATCCGTTGATTTCATCGATTGGCAACTGCACCAATGTGTCCACCATAGAATCGGACAACACTTCTGCTGTGATATCTTTGTTTAGGATTATTCGGTCGGATGGTAGGGAATTTTCATCAGGCATATTGTGAAACAACCGCACTATGCTCTCATAAGTATATGGGGTGTTAGCACGATTTTCGAACACATGTACCGTCACATTAGCATCCTTTTGGTTTATAGGAATAATTCGTTGTGCTCCTTGTTGTGTGTATACTATTATACTGATATTTAGTAATGTAGCCAACGAACTAATAGCAGCATACCCCCCACTATATCGTCCTTCTCTTATGGAGGAAATAAAGTTAGCTATATCCTCGCTATTCCTGCATGGATATCCACAGGACATTAAGTATGAAGTAGGCTGTTTGTCGATATAATCAGCTACTAGACATTGAAGTGTGAACATGTCGGCCATATTTGGAATATCTCCGTTTAACTGATGAAGGATTGAACCTATGAGGGAATCCGATCCGGCTTTAATGCACCTCGTGGAGAGTCGAACTCCAAGCTCAGGAATATTCAATACACGAGTAATCAAATCATTTTGTATATTCAAATTCAGATTGGGAGGTCTTATTATATAAATGCTATCATAATGATTTCGTTCACCGCCGTATCCTCGATAAAATATTTTATATTTTGGGATCTCATCCTCTAAATTTCCGGAGAGTATTGGGCTGAACTCTATTTTCGCATTATCCTGAATCACCTGAATTGAACATTTATAATGATTTGACAAAGCTGCTATGCATTCAGCTCCTGCCCAAAATCCACTTGACCATAACTGTCTTATATATGAGTCAATTTTGTTGGAAATTGGCATATTACCGTGGACAAACTCTGCGGCATATGCAGCAAGATGCTCATGATATAGACTGCGATTGGAAGTTATTTCATTCACTGCTATATCTCTCAGATGATGTTTGAGCAGAGAATAGAGCGATTGTGATGAAGCTATCCCATGCATTTGATGCGTAAGTGCTCCAAACAAACAATCCCCATCACCGGGAATGATCACAAGCCAATATCGATTGCCTTGTATATCCACAATCTGCTCCATTGTGTACTGGAAATGTATACAGAGTCTGCACTAAGATTTCATAAAATAAAACTAGTTTCAACCAACCTTGGTGGCAAACTGCTATTATAGAGGGAAGACAAATCTCGAAGTCTACGGTGTGCAAACAATTGCTATCGAATTGTATGTTCTCTGAAAGCAAAGTTGATAGAACTGAATGGACTTGATTGAAAGTATTAATTCGAAAAAAGTTTATGTGCATACCAAATACGCGCAAGAATTAAATATCATATATTCAGACTAAAAATATGGTTGGGAAGCTGGTTGAATTTGCGAGTTGTTTGATGTTTCTTCTTCAAAGATGCCTCTTAACATAAACAACCAATAGAAAGTATGTCTGTTATAGTATTAGGGCAGAGGTTCTATCTTTGACGGAGGGTTCTCCTCGCGGGATCGAATGGTGGAATATGCAAGGACAAATAAAGTTCGCCAGACATTTTCATTTGTGTTTACTCTACTTTATAGGAATTGTCGCTATAAGTAGAATTGAGATTATAAGTAGGAATTATCATTGTAAGATATTACTATCATGGACATATTTCAGAATTATTTTTCTATTTAAGTAACTGTATACACAAGTATAGTGTTTTCAAATATTGACCGTTTTACGAATAAAGGGTGTGTCACATCAAATTGCATCACGGAAAAAACGCTGTAGAAATTTAATTTTTAGGAATTATATCTTCAGCTTCCGCTTATAATCAGATAAGAGTGTATAGATCACGTTGGCCATGCTTCACTGTCAATTTTTCGTAAATTTGGAAAAATGTCGTCGAACGAAAAAGAGCGTCGTGAATTAATCCTGTGCATTCATTTCGAGAATCCGGAATTGTCACATCGGGACATCGGTAAGATGCTGGAAATCGTCCAATCCACGGTCAGCAGAGTACTAAAACGATACTTCGAGAACCTAACCATCGACCGGAAGGTGAAGAACGGGAAAAATGGATGCTCCGTCAGTGAAAAAGATCACAAGCGCGTAGTTAAGCAGTTTAGACGTGATCCGAGAAGTTCGGTCCGGGATGTCGCCAATAAGCTGAATTTGTCAAGTTCATTCGTCCAGCGGGCCAAGCAGCTGGAGGGCCTGCGTACATACAAGGTTCAGAAGGCTCCTAACCGCGACGAAAGGCAAAACATGGTGGGGAAGACGCGAGCCCGGAAGCTGTACACCGAAATGCTAACGAAGCCGCATTGCCTGGTAATGGACGACGAAACCTACGTCAAAGCGGACTTTCGTCAGCTGCCGGGCCTGTTGTTCTACTCCGCAGAGGACAAATTCAGCGTTCCGGAGGAGATTCGCAAGCAGAAACTATCCAAGTTTGCCAAAAAGTACATGGTGTGGCAAGCGATCTGCTCTTGCGGAGAGCGGAGCGCCCCCTTCGTGATGACCGGCACGGTAAACGGGCAGGTTTACCTTAAGGAGTGCCTACAGAAGCGCTTACTACCACAACTGAAGCAGCACGAGGGCCCGACCATCTTCTGGCCGGATCTCGCTTTGTGCCACTATTCAAAGGACGTGTTGGAGTGGTACGAAGCCAACGGGGTCACCTTCGTGCCAAAGGAAATGAACCCGCCAACGCGCTGGAGCTTCGCCCAATAGAGAAATATTGGGCGATTATGAAGCAGGCCCTCCGGAAGAACCCAAAAGTTGTCAAATCGGAGGCGGACTTCAAGAGAAAATGGATTTCTTTTTAAAAAAACTACAACCTGACGTTGTACAGAACCTTATGGACGGGGTGAAGAGGAAGGTGCGAGCATACGGGCTTGGGCTCGAAGTATGAATAAAAAGAATATGCCAAAAGTTGGTTAATATTTTATATTTTACTGTCTAAAATTTTCAAAAGGATCGGTCTACTGGGCGAATTTCTACAGCGTTTTTTCCGTGATGCAATTTGATGTGACACACCCTTTAGATGTAGATCTGCTGGAAACATACACGAATTTAAAAAGCTGAATGAGAGCTATGTGCTTTGCTCCATGCTGCAATATTTTCTCTATTATAATAATGTATTTATGTCAAACAGCATTAAATGATCATTATTATAGATGTATTTTCACTAGCTTTTGTGATAATTTTAAAGATGTATTAAACATAACGTCAGCACTATCTGTAGCATATGTATATATAATATGTTATCAGCGTTTATATATGTACATGTAAGAATAATTATGTTTATATAGGTATCCATGTAAGTGTTTGTGTGTATGATCTTAAATCTATTGTCGCGTTTACAAATGTGCACTGGTGATCATGTAACCCCGTAGTTATTTAATTCATTAATTCTTAATTCTTTAACTCATTAATTCATTATTTCTCTAATGTTTTAATTATTTAATTCTAAATGCTTCAACTGTTTTATTCTTCAATTTTAAAATCCTTATTGATTTAATTCTTGGATCTTTAATTTTTTCATTCTCCTTTTTCTTTCACCCTTTAATTCTGTAACTCCCCAACCCTTCAATTTTATAATCCTTTTTATTAATTGATTCTTTTATTCTCTCATTCGTTAATTCTTTGATCTGTTCCCGCCGTCGCGAATGATAAAGTTATAAAGAGTACGATTGATTTTAGATAAATTCTCTAGGTTACCTTCTCAGGTTCCCCAAAGACAACTTTTCGTCACCATAATTAGATTTCTATAAAGCGTACGCGCGGTGCATAATGGAACATATAACCGGAAAGAATATTTCTAAAATAGTTTCCTCGGTTACCTTCTTAGGTTTCCAAAATATAATTACTATCCGCCTTTACGATTGGAACTCAATAAAAAAAGCACACATGATGAATAACTGAGTATATCACCAAGTCGATTAGTTTCTAGTTCTAGAGGGATTCCATCGGTTACCTTCTCAGGTTTCCTAAATGTAACGCTGTAGTGATATCTATGAAGCGTATGCGCAATGAGCAACGAAATGCATCGCCAGGTCGATTGATTTTAGATTGGTTCTCTAGGTTACTTTCTCAGGTTTTCAATAGATAACTTTCCGCCATTATGATTAGGTTTCATCGGTCACCTTTTCAGATTGACTAGAGATAATATCAGCCACTGCGTTTACATAATTTTAAAACATAATACTAGTAATGAATCACAAAATATAGGTTTAAAAATAACCTCGGTAGTCGCGATTTAATAATATTTTGATAGATAATACAAGTTTTAGTTTTAGCGAAATTAAAAGAATTTCCTCGGTGATCTTTTCCGGTTAAGAATATATTGTCGATTGGAGAAATTTTAAAAGGGTTTCTTAGCGACCTTCTCAGGTTGAAAATTGACCCTTGGTCTCCTCGATGGAATAAAAATATATAGATCAAGAGTTTTTAAAGGAGTTTTTATGGCCTTCTCAGGTCAGGAAAAATATCTATGTACTACGCACGACGAATAACGAAATGCATGACCGATCCGATTAGAATGTATTATAGCTGAGAGTTCACGTTTTTAGAATCACATCACTTACCACGGTGAATCCTAACTTTTGTTAACCATTCCCACTAACAACTATCCCTTCCATGATAAACGCTAGGGAACCACGCTATAGAGGCGACCCTTCTGGCCTTCGGGTGGCGAATATCATACTAACATTCTTTCCCTTCCCCTGGTGACTGTAAGGACGTGGCCGGCGTCGTTATTGACCATTTAAAGCTCGAATCACCGAAAATTGCACAACGAGAATGATTTACTAGTCCCAAGTGTCATTCTGTGTATTCTTTGTGCAATTTGGTTGGTTCAGGTCAATCACGGAGAGCAACTACGAATTGTACTGTCTACCCAAGCTCAAGCTCAAGCTCAAGCTAAAAATTTTGTTGTAAAGCAAAGTCCTCGCAAATGGAATTAAAATAATTTCTTGTAGTATACTTTCTAATCTCGGGTCTATATACAGTAGGGTGTCAATGAATATATGGGAAAAAAATCGACCCTAAAATTTCAAAAAGTTACCTCATAAAAAATTTTCATCACCTCGAAAAACACCCAATTCGAAATATCAGTTCAATCGGACTATAGGGAAAGTGGCGCAAAGCGGTTAAACTTTGAGTTTTTTGAAAATCGAAAAAACACCCAAGGTTTCGAGGTTTAGAAAAAAAATGATGTCAAATGACTTCAAATTGCATGAAACGTCGAGATCTAGTGTCATCTCGAAAATTTTTTTTTTTTTTTTAAATCGGCACTCTGGGACTCGATTTTTGACAATTTTTTTTTGAGATAACTGCCAATCTCGACGAGTAATGTAATTTTAAGACGTTTGGCACCAACATTTTTTTTTTGAAAACCTCGATTTTCGGTGATTTTTTCGTTTTCCACAAAAACTCAAATTTCAACGTTTATGACACCAGTTAATGAAGTCCGAATGAGCTAATGTTTTGCATAGGGTATACTATCGTGCAAATCAACATTTCGTAGCAAGTTCCGAATGAAAAATCGAGATAACTATTTTTATTGTCACCCTAAACCATACTTTTCGTTTCGCATTCCGAAAAAATAGTCCCAGAGTGCCGATTTTTGACAAAAAAAAAATTTGAGATGACACTATATCTCGACGTTTTATTAATTTTAAAACATTTGGCATCAACATTTTTTTTTCGAAAACCTCGATTTCCCTTACTCCCCCCTTGCGTGATTTTTCGATTTTTAAGAAACCCAAACTTTGACCGCTTTGCGCCTCCCTTAAGTCCGACTGAGCTGATATTTTGCATAGGGTGTTTTTTCGAGGTGGTGAATATTTTTTATTGGGCAACTTTTTGAAATTTTAGGGTCGATTTTTTCCCATATATTCATTGAAATTCGAGATGATTATTTTCATTGGCAACCTAACATACAACCATTCCATGCCAAACCGATGTAGAGGTTCTCAGATATTCGTCCGAAGTGGTAGTTTTGTTCTTTATTGCAAAACATTAGACCCGTACTTTTTTTTTTTTTTATTAGGGTGCCAATTTACATTTTAGGGTGGTGCGAAAAAAATTTCAAGAAGTGAATATGAAAATGAGATTTGCAATCCCAACGAAAAATCTATATATGAAATATGTAATCTGGAACTGGGTGCCAGAACTTGGAATTAAAACATTAGAATCCGAATCTAAATCTGGGAGAGCTTATGTGATGAATTGGCGCGTAAATAGGCGTATGAATGGATTTTTAATTCTATTTCTATTTTCATCATTTCAAATAACCCGTTCGGGGTGGTTTTGGCCAAGCTGCGCCGTGTTGTAGTATGTATTTCGTTCTACACAGAAGATACTGCTCGTTTAGGCTCTTCAAATCACTCATACTGCTTGTAAGCTGCATCTACTATTTATACAATCACTCCTCATAAGTTATTGATAGGGTTTTGATCTGGTAAACATGCTGACCAGTCCAGAATCGTCGAGAATCTGAAGCACCTGATCAATAAACCATGCCTTGACTTTCCGTATTTTATGAATAGATTCCAAATTACGCAATTATCAAATTGTTTTTGATGTAAAAACAGCAGTAAATGATTCTGAAATACTTCTTTGCACTTCTGACTGTTCATTCTTGTTGATGATAAGTTACCTAAACTAGACCTTATTGATAAAATACTCCCAAAACCATAAAAATCTCATCTTCAAAGCTGCGGGTCTAAATACTAATGTAGAAGCTACTCTCATGGGTTTCACTATATCAGGAGAACTTCTCTGATGAAAAGAAATCCAGCTTGAATAGAATTTCTTCATACCGGAAGGACCTCCGGATCGTGTCATGTAATTTTTCAACGCGTAACTTTGCAGGCGGCAGTTTTATGGTTTGAGGAAAATATTTTCAAAACGGCCTGGTTCAGATAGCTTTTCATCAACACCAATGAACAGTCAGAAGTGCAATGAAGTTCATCAGAATCGTTTACTTCTGTTTTTGGATCGAAAACACCGTGATAATTGGGTAATTTGGCATCAATTCGTAACATCCGGAAACTCAAGGTATGGTTTATTAAATAGGGGCTTCAGATTCTGGACTGGTCAGCTTGTTTACCTTATCAAGGACTTATGAGGAGTGATCGTACGAATAGTAGATGCAGATTACAAGCAGTATGAGTGATTTGAAGAGCTTAAACGACCAGTATCCTCTGTGTAGAACGAGATACACACTACAACATGGCACAGCTTGGTCAAAACCACCCCGAAAGGGGTAATTTGAACTAATTGAGAACTAAAGATTACCTACGAACTAGAAACTTATTGTAATTCATGTGAAATTGACGGTAATTTTGTAAAGCTGTGAGAGTTTTTCCATCTGATTCTATAGTTATGAAACACTGGAATTTTTGTTTTTTGAATGTTTCGCGCCTCAACACAACAATAAAGTTCAATTGGCCAGTCTTTAAAATGAAGATAGTTGTTATGTCCTACACTATATACTTCAATTCATCGGACTTCTTACGTATCTCTGGAAACTCATTAAAAAAGAGTGGTTCTATAGTTCATAAACGCATTGTGTAACGTTGATGATATGAGTTGATAATAATACAATTTTAATAACAATTTTGACATATCAGTAATCACACCTTATTTTCAATCACTCGTGAATGTGAATGTAAAATCATTCATTTTTCACTCAAATAGCAATCATTGAAGGCTCGATCGCGGCAGTAAAATATAGGTAGATAGTTGAAATCGAGTTGTTTCCTGTGCACTATTGCAATGACATTTTGTTGTTTCTAGTATGAAACGATCTAAGCCAACGCAAAATACCATATAAACGCAAGTTATTGGTGAGCGGGAAGGTAGATTCATGTGCACTTGAATGCTGACAAGGAAAAGAGTACAAGGGAAAATAAAATCATACATACAAGCAGATTCAGTCTATTTTGACTCATTCGTTATTTTGTTTCGTGCGATCCTTCAAAAGGAGTATTCATGCATTGAATGTTGTTTTCCACTCTTTGTTTTGTTATGTGCACTCTCAGTGAAGATGGTCGTAGAGTGAGAAATGATTCATCGTGCAATCTCACGATTGCTTGCTGCATTCTTTTCGCCATGATTATATCAAGCAGTGATTTATAATAAGGTGTGGAGAAATGAACGAATGAACTTTTCCATACTTGCTGGATACTGGATAGTCACCGGATATCCGTTTCATCTCTTATTCTTATAACAGCAAAAACTCTCTCTTTGAAAATTCGAGATGGGCCTTTCCTTTGGCACTCTAATATATAGGGTTGGGGAAAAAGAAATGTCGTATTTCTGATCGAAATTTGACGCTTTATTTAATATACTTAAAATTATCCAATTTAAGTCAAATATGTGCCGTTTTGTTCGCAAACTTGTTGCCATTTAGAAGGCAACTTCATTATCCCCCCTTATGAAACCCCCCCTCTTTATTTGCAAAAAACTCAGACAGTCAGTTTTCGCAAGCCTCTTTTGATGCCAACTTAGTATCAACAAGAGCGTTTTGCATGGACCGGAAAAGATGATAATCACTTGGAGCCAGGTCCGGACTATACGGCGGGTGCAATAGGACATCCCATCCGAGCTCCCGTAGCTTCTGGCGGGTCATCAAAGATGTGTGAGGCCGAGCGTTGTCCTGGTGGAAAACAACACCATTCGTATTGATCATTTCTGGCCGCTTCTGGTCAATCGCCTGCTTCAAACGGTCAAGCTGCTCACAGTAGAGAACCGAGTTGAGGGTCTGGCCATAGTTGAGCAGCTCATAGTGGATGATTCCCTTCCAATCCAACCAAACACATAGCAAAACCTTCTTGGCCGTCAATTCGGGCTTGGCGATGGTTTGGGCTGGCTCACCGCGCTTCGACCATGACTTTTTTCGCTTTAATTTGTCATACGTGACCCACTTTTCATCACCAGTCACCATCTTCTTCAAAAATGGGTCGAGTTCGTTCCGTTTCAGCAGTGCATCGCAGGCGTTGACTCGGTCTAAAAGATTTTTTTGCGTCAACTCATACATCCTGCTTTTTTTGGAATCCAATCTCCTGCAAATGGTTCCAAACGGTTTTATGGTCTATACCCAGTTCCTGGCCAATCGAGCAAGTGCTCATATGCCGGTCTACTTGGATGATTTCAACGATTTTATCGGTTTCCACGATGATTGTCCTACCAGTACGGGGTGTATCTTCGAAAGCCACTACACCAGGACGAAATCGATCAAACCAACGCTGTGCTGTGCGAATCGTTACAGTATCGGGTCCATAAACTACACGAATTTTTTCGGCCGCTTTCGTTGCAGTTTTACCTCGCAGGTAGTAAAAACGTAAAATATGGCGGATTTCTTGCTTGGTGGACTTCATCTTTGTCTCGCTATAACTTGAGACTGAAAAGGACAATCACAACACTGTCAAAACAACACTTGTAGCACAGATTATCGTCTTGAAATGGCCTTATAGTATGACCCGATGCGATAAGTACAACACAAGATATGTTTAAGTGTTGCCATATATTGACAATATACGACATTTCTTTTTCCCCAACCCAATATGCAGGGTTTTCCATTTCGGGCTTCCGAAAGTATACAGCCCTGCGCTGACAACCGTTTGACATAGCTGTCAACCAAAGCGTCATATCGTTAGATGAATGTCTGCCATTTTACAATATGGATCGTTTTATCATCGCACAACGTGTTAATTTTGTTAAATTATACTATAAAAATGATGAAAAACCGCCAAATGTTTTTCGAGCATTACGGATGAATTTTGGTCGTCATGGACGGCCTACAGACCACACAATCGCTAATGTAGTACGTAAATTCGAACAAACTGGATCCGTGGCGGGTATTGTGAAACCTGTGCATCATCGCAATGTGCGTTTGGCCGAGAATATTGCTGCTGTTGCTGCCAGTGTGGAGGATGACCCGAATGTTTCGATTCTACGGCGTACTCAGCAATTGGGCTTGTCAAACACATCATTGTGGCGAATTTTGCATTTGGACTTGTACCTACATCCATATAAAGTCCAACTGGTACAAAAATTAGAGCGTGGTGACCATGGAATGCGTCGGGCATACGTAGATTGGGTGAACGAACAACAGCAGCAAAATGCTGAATTATCGCATCAAATTTTCTTCAGCGATGAGGCACATTTCGAGCTCGGTGGCTATGTGAACACCCAAAATTTCCGTATATGGGGCTCAGAAAATCCACACGTGATTGTTGAGAGGCCATTGCATCCGCCAAAAGTCACTGTTTGGTGCGCATTATGGTCTGGTGGAGTCATCGGGCCGTATTTCTTTGAAAATGAGGACGGCGAGACGGTAACTGTGAATGGTGAGCGCTATGGCCGCATGTTAATCGATTTTTTTTTGCCACAAATTGAAGATATGGATACGGATGACATGTGGTTTCAGCAGGACGGCGCCACGTGCCACACAATACGACCGAACATGGCCATATTGCGAACGAAATTTAAGGGACGCATAATTTCGCGTTTTGGTGATGCCAATTGGCCGTCCAGATCATGCGATTTGAACCCGCTAGACTTTTTTTGTGGGGTTATGCTAAAGACCGTGTCTATGCCAACTCTCCGCAAACTCTTGAACATTTGAAAGATAACATTCGTGAAGTTATGACCGAGATACCGCCCCATATGTGCCGAAAAGTCATCGAAAATTACCTGTTACGGATCAAGGTGTGCGAGGAAGCCCTAGGTGGACATTTGAATGATGTTGTATTTCACACATAATGGCATAAACCAAACTTTAATTTGAAATAAAAGTTTCATCGAAATTCGAATTCTAAGTGTGTTTTATTTCAATTTACTTTCGGAATTTAAATCTGGAAAACCCTGTATATTAGAGTGCCAATGGATGTATGGGAAAAAAGTGACCCTCGAATTTTCAAAGCGAACATGATTAAAAATGTTGATTCCCACGGAAAAGTACCCTATGCAAAATATCAGCTCAATCGGACTTCATTTACTAGTGTCGCACAGCGGTCAAAGTTTGAGTTTTTTGAAAACCGAAAAATCACCTAAGGAGGAGTAAAGAAAATCGGGGTTTTCGAAAAAAAATGCCAAATGTCTTGGAATTGCATGAAACGTCGAGATTTACTGTTATATCGAAATATTTTTTTTCGTCAGAAATTGACTTTTCGGCACTTGGTCATTTTTATCTTAAAAGTCTATTTTTGACGAAAATTTAATTTTTTTTTTTCGAGATAGCAGTAAATCTCGACGTTTTATGCAATTCTAACACATTTGGCATCAAAAAACTTTTTTGAAGACCCCGATACCCTTTACTCCCCCCCCCTTTGGTGATTTTTCGATTTTCAGAAAAATTAAATTTTGAGATCTGCGACAATAGCAAATCGTGCAAATCAACATTTCGTAGGGAGTCCCGCATGAAAAATCGATATGACGATTTTCATTGGCATCCAAAACCATACGTTTTGCCTCGTATTCCGAAAAAAACATTAAGTCCCAGAGTGTCGATTTTTGATAAAAAATTTTTTCGAGATAACAGTAGATCTCGACGTTTCATGCAATTTGAAGACATTTGGCATCAAATTTTTTTTTCAAAAACCCCGATTTCCTTTACACCCCCTTGGGTGATTTTTCGGTTTTCAAAAAACTCAAACTTTGACCGCTGTACGACACTAGTAAATGAAGTCCGATTGAGCTGATATTTTGCATAGGGTAGTTTTTCGTGGGAATCGACACTTTTCATCAAGTTCGCTTTGAAAATTCGAGATGGCCATTTTCATTGGCACTCTAATGACCACATATAGAGGAACTGGTACAAATTCGGTACCCCGTGGGTAATTTGGTACCCGGATCTCCGGCGATAATGAGCGCACTCTGGTGGTGAATAAAAAAAAGTTTTCTAGTGATGTAGTAACAAACGTCAGATGCCAAAAACCCAAAATATCTGTGTTTTTCAAAAAAAAAATCAAGTTTTGTTGTTTTTGAAATCTCAAAAATTTTTCATGCGCGTCTTTTGAAAAATCATTAAAAATCGAATAGTGACCCGATTTTAAATATTAAAGCTGATTTGGATCAAGAAATTGATGTTCTACAACGAATTCGAGTAAGTGTATCGAGTTTTTAATCACGAATTTCATAGATTTCATTCCAAAGTGAAAATTCGGTATGCGGGTAATTTGGCACCCCAATGTAAACAAAGTGTTGATGATACACTATGCTAAGTATTGCATGCCCATGCAGCAAAATTAAATTTCGCCCGATTTGGGGGATAAAAACCCACCCGGCAACATTGTTTTTTTCGCCGCAGATTTAAATTGATAATTATGTAAACATTATCGATTGCGTTGACAGATTAATTTGCAAGATACTTTCAGAAAGATAGGACGTGTTTTTGGAAAGTGAAATAAAAGTGAAAGAAATTTAAAACAGCACTTCACTTCTATTTTGTGAAAATGAAAATGTCAAAAAATACTTTTTTCAGTGATTTCAGGACGATTCTTTTAATTTGAAAAAATAAAAAAATGGGGTGCCAAATTTATATCCAGGCATCTCGGGTACTCGAATTTGAGTTGTTTCACTTCTATGCTCAAAGCTCCGAGCCAAATCAAGATTTTTGAAATTGGTTTGCGGGGAAATGTCCGCAATAGATCCCTTCATAAGCTGACGTAATATGAAGAAATTCCGAGCATTGGCCAAGAGCTAAATAAAAAAAAAACAAAATGACGTACCATAGAGGATTGTACCAGTTCCTCTATGGGTAGGCAAAAAAACGGCCAGAACGGGAAAATAGGCACAATAAATCAATTTTTGTGCATGACAACGCTAGACCGCATACCGAAAATGATGCCGCAATAATATTAGAATGGCCATAATTGAAAAAAAACTAACCCTCCATAATCGTCAGACTTTCTATGAAGCAATTGAGTTTTTTTTACGTAAGCTTGGGTCGATTATTGGATTGTCCCAAACGTATAGCACTTCTTCAGGCCAGAGTGGTTGGACGAAGATAGTAGCTATATTTTGTATATTTTTGTATATTTTTAATTTGTTTATGCTCTATGTAAAGGTGTTTTTTCATAAAAAAATTCGAGTTCATTTGCATTGAACTCTGTTTAGCACCACCACGGGAAAAGTTTTGATAATGGCGGCAGAAGTGCTGTTGCAGCAAATAGAATACGATGCTCGTTTCATTGCCATGGGAACCATTCCAAGCTACTTAAAATAATTATCATTTAATGTAAGTCGTGGTACAGTTATTGGAATCACCCACCGACATTGGCTGCGCTGCTGCATTTTCCGGAGCAAGGTAGAAGCGAAGCACACACACACACACACACACACGCTGCGCTGCATTCTCCTTCTGTGCTTATCTGTTTATCTTTGAAATGTGCAGTCACCCCCCGCACCAACCACCCTCTCTCGAAGTGGAATGCCAGCGGTGCAGTATCGTTGTGCGAATGTACAATTCCATTATGGAAACAGCATCCGTGCGCGATGATTCGGAGTTGAGTTCCAGTAGTTCTACTGGTGCGCGACTAGTGAAGTGTTCGGCCTTTGTAACTAAAACCACCGCAAAGCTCTCCACAACCAACCATTTAGCCTGGGATCCATTTGCGAGGAGATTGTACCACCAACTTTTCCCTCCCCCACTCTGAAGCCCAGCAGCAAACCGGGGAGCCAAAGATATGCACAACAAGGCACATTAGTAGTCCAACCGACCATCCGACTGATCCTTTCGCTGTCATAGTTCACCGTCCATTTTCGAACCCGCCCGCGTCCGCAGTGAGAAGTACATAAGCGTGGGCAATGTACGTTTGTTTGTTTGTATGTTTGTTTGTATTTTTTCTTTTTTTTCCTTCTCTCCTCGTTTTGGTTGTTTTTTTTTTGTTCGGAACTTTATCCAGTGGCTCAGCTCGGAAGCTGCTTCTGCTGTTGCTTCAGCCTCTGGGAAAATTCTTTCTTCCACATTGCGCGAGCTGTGAGCTGTGTTGTCTTCTCAGTTAACATCGACTAGAAGCGCTCGAATGCTGCTGGGAGAGAGAGAGAGTGTGGAAGCAGAAACATACGAAACGATGAATCCTCCCCGCGCAGCGATGCGAAGACCTGCTTCCATCATCATGACACGATCACACGAAATAAATGTACAACGTGTGATGGTGGGGGTGGGGATGCTCACAGTGGGAAATGCACCCGTTCCTCCGCTCGGTATTGAATTGCACCAATTCACAGTGCTCTAGAATTTAGTAGGTGCTTCCATCCCAACCACGGTCTGTACTTTGAGTCCCCGCTGCCCCGCCAGGAATAAATTGGAGCAAGAAGCAGGCAGCAATAGCATCACAGCTTGGTGTGTGGATTCTACGGAATAATAACTCATCTTACACCCGCACACCCATTATTCGTAGGAACGTGTTCTCATGAGGAATTATGTGGAGCAATGCGGTGTCCTCTGATACAGTGATACAATTGGCGCACTTGGCGCTTGATACCCGTGAATTGTTCGATGCAGCGAAGGATGTTCAGGGATATTTTCGTATTTTTTGCATCAAAAATTGTGTTTGTTCTCTCAGCTCATGAAACTATTCTATATTCTCATGATATTTAGAAGTAAGTTTACTTGTTATTCATCTTTACAGATTCTTGCATAACATAAGTTTTTAAACTATTCAAATATGACCAATTTGAAAAAGAATTGAAAAAAAAAGTCACAGGAGAGTTGTGTTCGAGACACGACCGCATAGTTGACGTAGGATTCCGTTAGGCTATCTGTTGATTTTGGATATGTTTGTAGAATTACATCGTTAAACTCTCTGATAATGATTTGGTGGTGTTTGTTCACCACCAGTGTTTTTCGAGTGATGATGACAGAAGGATGGTAAACAGTCGTTGTATGGCGCGTATCAGATAAGAGATGAAAACCGCCCTCTGTGATCCTAGACGAGAAGCCTACTGTGTTATGTATGAATGAAATAAAAAAAACTCACCAATGTAATATAAGATAATTATCAATACCGAACATAATTATCAATTTTTCTCATCAGTAAAATATGTTACTTTAATATAAAGAAAACATATTTCAAATGGAAAAGGTAATTTTCTTTTCTAATTTTTACTTTCTGAGTGTTTATTCAACCCAATGCGAATTTTAATTGGACTAACAACACCTAATACTATATGTAGAGCATATGGGGAATCACTTTTTCTAATATTTCTTCATTTTTCCAATTTTTCTCGCCGTATAAACTTCCTTGGGTAAAAATGAAAACAAAAAAACAGACAGCTTAAACCGAACGACCCGTTCTCGAGCGGGAACACACCTTGGTTTTTATTTATGAAAATTGAAATAAACCATTTCATATATTAAGTCATTTTAACACAACTGCTACCATATACAATTTTACACTTACACTTGTGCTAAATTTTTCACAATACACGATCGGTCATTGATATGAAATTTCACGAAGCAATCATCATTAGTTCCAAAATTAATTTTATTTGCTAGAATTAATCGTATCACTTACCTTACTTGCAATATAAAAATGGCCCCGACTTGCAATGCCGATTTCTCCCGGGCACCTTGGTTTTCTGTCTCTGTTAGGGAACACCTTTCGGTGGGAACAAAAGCTCCCCCTACTTTCATGTATTTGCAATATTAATTTTCCCCCAGGCAGCTTCACTGAGCAATAAGCGTTTGAAATTGGACAATTTTCACGATGTGCTCGATTTTCGATTTTCAATTTGTACCCCAATATGTTCCTGAAAGTCGTAATCCTACGTCGAAACAAGAAGTGGGTTAAATCTGTGGTATACCCGCAAGGTTGACGTAGGACTATTGTTGGTTTTGTGGTCATTTGTTTAAAGTTGAAGGATGGGATGAAGAGAGAGAAGTAATTAGAGGAGCGAGAATGGTCGCTAGAGGGTCTTCGTAGCCTAATTGGTTGCGTGTCCGCTACCAAGCGAACGACCATGAGCTCTCAACTCAGGGCCCTCAATTGACCATCTTAGTGTGTTATTCTAAGTACTACGTCCAAGCAACAATCATCATGCGATGGTGATCCCAGCCTCTCACTTCCCATACAGTCTGCTGCATCGGTAATTGGTGCTATTAATAACACAACAATGGAAGCCTAATCAACTGTCCAACTGTGAACATTCGAACAATAGGAATATTCTTACACCGCAAAAGGCGACATTGTGTAATTTACAACATTTATTTCGGAAAGATAGGTATACTCTCACGCCTAAATGGCTACTGTGTAGTATACAACAAAACCATCGCAAGATAAAAACGTACATGAATAAATTCGGCTCTGTTACTGTTGAAGTGCTAAATGAGCCTAACAAAATAAACCGATGGGATAACAAAAATTGTCGTTCGCTTTGCGCACAACGTTGTTTGTATGTAGCGAAGGCAAAATATTCTGCAAACGAAAGTATCATGAAAATTTCGAAATAACCATTCTACGAGTTTGGTTGCCCTGAAATGTTTTTTTTTCATATTGTAGAATCATTTGACGAGGATTGTTTGATGATTCATTCTTGTGCTCGCAGAACAATACATGCTCGAGATAAGCTCAGCTGTCATCCTTAGTGGAGAAAGTTTTGCTACTGGCAAGCGAAACCAAAGCACATACAACATTTCAGAATGACATTTACTTTCATGGTGACTAAATAAACGAAATAAACTCTATCTGTTAATCTTAACAACCTCGAAAAGAGTAGCACTGCTTCATTACGATCAAGATTAGCCCAAATGCAATCCTAGTTGAAAGCAGTTTTGCGACTGGGACGCGAGCCCAAATAAATTAATAACTTAATATAACTTATTGAATAACTTGGTATTCCCCAAATCATTTTTTGGTGCACAACTCTAACATATGCTTAACCGTAGCGTCAGTTCAATGCATTGATGACAGAAAACAAACAATGTTAACTGCTTGGAAAAAAGGCTGAGTATTTGCCTCAGCAGAGATTCATTACCAATACTCTAGCGTAAATATTTCCCTTCCTCTATCTCCCCTCCTTGTTTATATTTATCATTACGACTGCATAATTTGCAACACCAAACAATCGTCACACTTATCTCCGTTTTGCGCTTTTCTCAACAGAAGCCTTTCCTGTTAATATTGCCAGTCTAGATTAGCTTAACTGTCATCCTTTGTGGAGAGAGTTTTTCTGCCGTCATGCGAAACCAAATCACTGACAAAATTCCAGAACATTTATTTTCTTGGTGAGCTGACGATGGCCTAGCTTGATGATTCTCCACACAATTGTGTATCCATAATATTACTCTTCTACCCCCAATGCCTTGAGAAAGGCATTCGATCCCTCGCCGTCCAGCTCGCCCAGCAACGATGTTGTTCGGTCGATTTCCTCACGAAGAATGAAAGTTTGCCTCAGTGAGATCCACTGTTTATACTGTAGGCAAATATTCCCCTTCGTTTTTATTCTTTTTTTTTGTTCACGGAGACTTTTTTTATCCCATTTATTTATCAGGCTCATTAGCATTTTATCTGTAACAGAGCCGGGTTTTTATCGTGTACATGTACATATGTTTATGTTTCTATAAATTGTAAATTACACAGTAGTAGTAGTAGCCATTTAGGCGTTAGGTTTTCTGTTCCATTACATTATGGTAAATTACACTGTAGTAGCCATTTAGGCGTAAGGGTATTCTATCTGTTCTTCCATTGTTCAGCAGACCGGACAGCGGAGACAGTTGATATTGATCATTGTTGGGCTATTTATAGAACAGCAGCCCGATGTTTCTTGCAGAGCAGAGCAGTTGTATGGATGAATCGATCTTAGCTCCACCGTGGATCGATCTCCATAGCTGATGATGATGGTTGTGTGGACGTAGTTATTCTATAACAACACAAAGATGGTCAATTGAGGGCCCTGAGTCTGAACTCACGATCGATCGCTTAGTAAGCGAACGCGTAACCAAGTGGCTACGAAGACCCCCCACGGAGACTTTACATCTTACGATTTCCCCTTCGTTGCTCGTTATTGACAGCTCTGTTCGGGAAAGCACACAAATGGACAGAACAAATGTATGAGGAAATGGGAATGCTTCCAATTTTCATCAATTTAAACTATATACAGACTATGGAATTGTAATGTATAGCATATCAAACAAATCTTAGGGAATTTCCGATTCGTTTGGTGGCAAAAATAGTTATTAACGTTAACTTTATTTCATGAAAACGTGACCTGTTGGCACCTTTAATGAAAGACGTAGTTCTTCGTCAAAAAAAACAAAACAAAATGTATTTGATCGCAGTAATCGCTGTATGACTGTCCGTCTGTCTGATTCTTATGGACTCGAAAACTACTGAACCGATCGACATGAAAATTGGTATGTAGGGATTTTTGGGATCGGGGAAGGCTCTTATGATATTTCGAGACAGCTCCCCCCTCCCTAAGGGCAAGGGGGGCAAGCAAATGAAACGAAATTTGGCATATGGAAGTTCTAGGATGCAATAAATGATTATATGATGGTTAGATACTACACCCTCCTCTCTAAGGAGGAGCTGCCATGCAAATGAAACACAACTTTTTTACATTATCAAATACATTATCAAATGGAACCAAATTTGGCATGTGGTGGTTTTGTGGTGCAATAAATGTTTCTATGGTGGTTAGACACTCCACTCCTCTCTCTAAGGGCGGGCTGCTATACAAATGAAACACAAATTTCTGCATAACTCGAGAATTAATCATGCAAATGAAACTAAATTTGGCATATGGAGGTTTTAGGGTGCAATCAATGTTTTTATGGTGGTTAGACACTCCACCTCTCTCTCTCTCTAAGGGGGAGCTAATCAAAACTAATCAAAGCGCTTTGAGGCACCCCTAAATCATGTCCGATTGAGCTGAAATTTTGCACAGGTAATTTTTTGGGTCAATGAACAAAATGTACATGGTCGGTTTTTGAAATTCGATTCGTTTTGGGGGAAGTCACTTCAAAATGCAATGAGGTCAATTCGACTGGGAAGAATGAAATGATATAGTCGAGTCGGTAGAGGGAGATAGCGACTAAACGCCCGACTGACTGTTTAGTCGTTTTGGCGGAGAAACTGCGTGAAGAAGCCAAAAGTCATTGCAAACTGAATACGGATATAGTCAGTCAGTTAGTCAGCTGACTATCCTCAGTTGACTATGACTATGCAGAGCCCTGCGCTTGAGTGTAAATGCTCTATCTGTATGGAAGGGTAGCACATTTTTTGTTATTTTTAAGCTCATTTAATGTTATAGATGAGGATGTCAAAAAATGTGCTAAAAATTAAATTTGAGTGTAAACAGTTTTTCTCAACTCTATTACTCGCGGTCGCGGTCGCAGTTCTATTACTCGAGTTTAGAAGGGTGACATATTTATGTGTCAGGAAAAGGATAGGATATTAGGTGATTCTAAAAATGTTGAAGATGACATTAACTTCCTATATCTATTATGTATTTACATTTCATCTTAATCTATTATTAAGAAGGGAACCAATTGCTCGCAAAGGAGGGAATAATAATAGCATTGTTGGCATGTGAAATAATGTTTGTAGTTGAGACATCCATTAAAATATTTCAACATTTTGAACACCTGCAGCTGGGCACCAAACCCCAGCGCATCATTTTTCGTCTTCCTGAGTTATCTCGCACGCTCGGAGATAGTTGTCTTGTATTGCTGCCTCGTTCATGGCAGGCATAAGTATCCATTACAAAATGACGTCGAAAATTGGGTGTTAAGCATAAATTTCCAACGCCCTGGAGTTATTATTCCCGGGAAATCCTCGGTGTCTGCAAGGCAGACTGAATGAGCTCGCTCATCTCGGGATCTCGGGAAGTTACTAAAACTGCACGGTGGATGGCCATGATGACGAGCGTAAGCGGATGCGGAGAAAAAGGGGTGTTCAACCGGAGAGATCAAAAACAAAAAAAAAAGGACCAAGCGAGATGCTGTGATTCATATTTCAAATATGCTGGCTGGCTGGTGCCAATGGCGGTGAGGCTTAGCACGCAAACACAAAAGGATGGAATTTATCTGTTATTGTTAAAATAAGCCACAAGCTGTTTTCACAACTCGACCAAACAAACACACACACACACAGACACGAACGCACGGGGACTGGCATCAAATGTTTGTCCCGAATCAATAATGTCCAGAGATAGGCCGGCCGTTCGATTAATCCAGGGATTTGTGCCGCCTTGCGGCCTGCCATCCACCCCCCGTCTCCCTCTCATTTTGAAGTGGGAGATTATGCGATGAATTTCCGAAATTTCCGATTTTATTTTTTTTCCTCGCTCGCTCCAATCGCGTGACGTGTGCGCATGGATAAAATGTGATTGAGCGTGAGTGACCATTAAAGGTAATTCTCGGCCGTTAAGATTGAATGAGCATTGAGCATCGGTTTTTTTTTCTTCTTCTCTGTATTGATAGCGGATGTCATTAGTTTTTGGGGATTATGCCCTACGCGGTGATTGTTGTGGTACGTGTCTTCATATAAGCCTATCGTTGTTTTATTAATATTGTCCGATTGTTTTCGAGAGGGGGCGTTTACAGTTTTGGTGGGAAACATTTTGATTAATTTGTTGTAAGCGCGACATCAATCAAAAAAGTGTTTTATTGTTTGCTTGTTTGGGTGGTTTTTTGCTGTGATTAAAACTGTTGAGTAGAAGTTCTTGTGTCGTTATATTAGGTGTAAGCATATGAAACCGGAAATCACACATTAATAGTTACACATATTAACGGAAAATGTTCATTGGTCATATCATATGACCAATTCAAATTACGACCCAATTTTTTAAAACCGGGAATTAAAAATCATTGATCTATTTTTCAAAAAATCATGACTCAAAATCCACAGGCCGTATCAATCTATAGTGTTTAATGAAAATAATTATTGAACTATTTAGAAAAAAAAACATTTTGGATTGACTGTTCAAAAATTTTACTCAAAAATTGGATTTATTATTAGAAACTTTTATATCTCAAATATAATAAAACCTTTATATCTTTAATATTTCTATCTTCGATATTTTTTGTGTATGTTTTTATTAGTAAACCCTTTCAATTTAACAAAGTTTGACGTATATGTGATTTTGGGTAGGTGCCACTTATGTGCAAAGCTAAAAAAAATCGGAGAGGGTCGCGTCAAAATTTTGTGTTGTTATTTCATCATCAGAAAAATGTGCTTCATACACTATGCTCATTTAATTGTGTTCAGCAATGATGCACAAAAAAGGTTGCATTTGGTATGAAGAGCAGCAAAAGACAATACAAGAGCTGCCAATGCACCTAGAAAATACATTGTTTTTTTTTGCGGTTCCTGGGACGGTGAAATCATTGGTCCGTTTTTTTTAAATATGAAAATAGCCGCCATGTTGTTGTCAAACATCGGCCAATGACTTAGTACTTTTGTTTGCCCCAAATGCGGGAACTGGATCTGGATCTGGCAATTAATTTCTCGTTTTGGAACTGTAAATTTAGGTGACCAATTTACAGGTTCAGAACGAGAGGGTTATTCTACATCTCAGGATTCTTTTATGTAGGATTAAGTAGAGTTTATAGTCTGTACGGATAAACCAGCAAGTTCATCGATAAAAAAAAATAATACATTTTTTGCAAATTTTGGGCGTTTTATTCCACAAAGCATAAAACGAATCTGTTATTAAGAAATCAACCTTGTAACCATTTGTTAACGTTTACCTCTTAATTCTCAGCAGTTATTTGATCATTTCCGCACGGCAAACTTGGATAGTTTCTGCTTGCGAATCTTCTCCGGAACGCTGAATTTGTCCTCTGCGGAGAAGAACAACAGGCCCGGCAGCTGACGAAAGTCCGCTTTGACGTAGGTTTCGTTTCGGTGTACAGCTTCCGGGCTCGCGTCTTCCCCACCATGTTTTGCCTTTCGTCGCGGTTAGGAGCCTTCTGAACCTTGTATGTACGCAGGCCCTCCCGCTGCTTGCTCCGCTGGACGAATGAACTTGACAAATTCAGCGTATTGGCGACATCCCGGACCGAACTTCTCGGATCACGTCTAAACTGCTTAACTACGCGCTTGTGATCTTTTTCACTGACGGAGCATCCATTTTTGCCGTTCTTCACCTTCCGGTCGATGGTTAGGTTCTCGAAGTATCGTTTTAGTACTCTGCTGACCGTGGATTGGACGATTCCCAGCATCTTACCGATGTCCCGATGTGACAACTCCGGATTCTCGAAATGAGTGCGCAGGATTAATTCACGACGCTCTTTTTCGTTCGATGACATTTTTCCAAATTTACGAAAAATTGACAGTGAAGCATGGCCAACGTGATCTATACACTCTTATCTGATTATAAGCGAAAGCTGAAGATATAATTCCTAAAAATTAAATTTCTACAGCGTTTTTTCCGTGATGCAATTTGATGTGACACACCCTTTATTACGCGAGATATTGATCATTAAAGCCAGCTAACTAATGGATAACTTTTTCCCTAACCTTATATTTCGAGCGACCGATTTATGAGCAATTGTATAAAATATTCTCTTCCGCTGATACATTTGTTGCTCTTTAGGAACAACACGGAAGGTTAAGCACAGAAATGAACAGAACAAATGTATGGGAATACTATTCCATGAAAACATTATCTGTATTATGCAGAAAAAATAACATAGTCCTGCGTGACAAATTTCTCGAGCCTCAAATTATTCATTCGTTTGATGACACTCTTGACGAATTTCATGCCAACTCGACTGGCCATTGGCAGCACCATCTAAGATAGCAGTGAAACGTTGTGGGTGTAAAGACATGGGTCATTTGAGCAACTTTGCATACTTGAATATTCGAAAAAGAATTAGACTACTTTTTGGAAAACAGTAATTTTTTTTTCTTTATTTTTTATAAAAAAATTATAACTTAAAATTTGTGATACCTACAAAATTCTTGTCAAAGAATGAAATGTAGGAAATTATATAGATTTTCACTAAAAAATACCAAACATTTTTTGGAAAAAATTTCGCTGACAAAAAAGTTATTTTAAAAATTTAAATTCATTTTTTCTGAAAAATGTATTTTTTTTTAAATTCCAAAAAAAAAAAAAAATATATATATATATATATATATATATATATATATATATATATACATATATATATATATATATATATATATATATATATATATATATATATATATATATATATATATATATATATATATATATATATATATATATATATATATGAATAGCCCTTACAATTTCCAACAAGTCGTCCATACAACGGAAGATGGGCACTTTTACAGGGAAAAAGTTTTTCGAACAACAACTTTTTCATGTTTTCTTTGAAAAAAAAAACAACTCATCCTAATGTTGTTTAAAGTCAAGATAGCGATGTACTGTACTCGACACAGTTGTAGATCTTGTTAAAATATAAACTTGTGTCGAAGACTTCTATCTTTTATGGTTTTTGGAATATTTATAAGTCATTTTTGTATGAAGACTCCTGAGAAAAATAATGTTTTGCTCGTAACATTTTTGTGTGTAAATTCTCACGTTTGACATGTTCTTGATATGTTTCTAAACAGAGAAAAGTTAGCAGAGCATGTAAATTGCGATAATTTATACATACAAATATTACGAATTAAACATTTATACTATTTTTTTAAGGAAAAAAATTAAAACGTTGTTGTTCGAACAAATAAATTTTTTTGTCAATCAATTTTTTTCCATAAAATTATTTGATAATTTTGAATGAAAACCTAAGTAATTTCCTACATTTCATTCTCTGACCAGCTTTTTGTAGATCTTATAGTTTTTAAGTTAAGATTTTCCGAAAAAAAGTGGAAAAAACTCGAAATTTTAAAAAAAACCTACAACAGAATATATCAGACCTACAAAATTTTAGTCCAAGAATGGAATATAAGAAATTATTTTGGTTTTCATTAAAAATTATCAAAGAATTTTTTGGAAAAAAAATTTCATTGAAAAAAAAAATTAAAAATCATTTTGCTCGAAAACATATGCTTTTAAAATTCTGAAAAAATAGATATAAATAGCCCTTAAAATTTCCAATAAGTTTTCCATACATCGGACGATGGGCACATTTACATTGATAAAGTCAGCAAAATTTTCTCCAAAAAATGTTTGGTATTTTTTTGTGAAAATTTAAATTTCCTACATTTCATCCTTTGACAAGAATCTCGTAGGTCTTCTTCTTGAATGGCGTTAACGTTCCCTGTGGAACTTTTGCCGTCTCAACGTATTCATTAACTAGCGTCGTTCATTAATACTTGGTTGAGATTTCTATGCCGAATAACACGCCTTGAATGTACTCTAAAGTGGCAAGCTCTAGAATACGCGTGACCACAGTGCAAGCCGGAAGAATTTTCTTTGACGAAAAATCCCCCAACCAGAACGGGAATCGAACCCGAACACCCGGCATGATAGTATGGGACGCTAACCACTCGGCCACGGGTGCACATAAAAATCTCGTAGGTACCATACTTTTTAAATAATTATTTTTTGTAAAAAAATTAAAAAAAATTGTCTTTTTCCAAAAAGTAGTCTAATTGTTTTTCGAATATTTCAAGTATGCAAAGTTGCTTAAATGACCCATGCCTTTACACCCACAACGTTTCACTACTATCTGAGATGGTGCTGCCAACTCCTAAGACGAGTTGGCATGAAATTCGTCAGTAGTAAAATTAATGAAAGATTTCATTTATTATTATGCCTCCAATTAAGGAAATATCTATTTAGAGAAAAAATTTCATATATTGGAACAATTGGAAAAATTAATAGTCAAATCTTAGTTTATTTAGGTATGAAGTCTAATTTCCTTTACCACTTCCACTTTTTTTAAAGATCTGTCTTCAGTTCTGATACTTCCGAAATCGAAATAAAAGTGACGAGTCAGCCAAAAGTGTTGAAAGTCAATATAATACAGAAAGTAAAAAAAAAATAATTGCTTAGCTGCAATATCAGTTGGTATATGGAGTCAAGGCCCAATTTAAATGGTGTATCCGCGTAATCGCACGTAAATCACTCGCTCGAAATGCAATTATAGTGCTTGCAATAAGGACACAAAGGAAAAAGAAATATTGCAACTTAAACTTCGTCTGTTCGCAACTTGTTGCAACGGGCAGAATTATAAAAGATGCCATTTGTTTTTTTCTATTCCAGTATTGTTTGCACTAACCAGCGAGCAGCCAACAGCACACGGCTTGTTTTCTTTTACAATTACAATAAAATAAAATACAAATAAAATATTTATCTCAACAGATTTTCTAGGGTTTTGAAGTAGGACGACGTCTTTCATTTCTGTACCGGGGTGTAAGTTCAAAGTTTTGAAAACGAGAGCGTGATGCATAGAGTGCAAGGTTTTGAACGTTAATACCTTTCTGCCGGCTGAACCTAGTGGTATGACAATCACGTCATTCGAAAGACAAAATGTCCAAGAGTTATATGTTAATTATTGAACCGAAAACTTGTTTCAATTGCTTAGGAATTGTTTTGAAAACCGGCTATGGAAATCAATCAAATTTGTATATAAGCTGGCGTCCGCCCGGAAATCCACTCAGTTTTGATTGCGCTGAAGTTGATGTACGATCGCTGGAATCTGTGTGTTTCTCTAACAAAGACTTCTAAGCTAATGAGCACGAGCTTTAGGGTGGCAATGATCATCGTATCATCGAATTTGAAGAACCGATCATGTATAATGAATAAAATGATCTGGGCTTAATTTCAGCTCAATCGGACATGATTTAGAGGTGCCTCAAAGCGCTCAAATTTTTAGACCCTCGAAAATCTCTCAAGGGGGAGTAAACGAAATTGGGGTTTTTTAAAAAAAAAATTGATGCCAAATGTCTTCAAATTGGAAATTTGGTAGTGCCATCTCGAAAAATTTTTGTTTGTCAAAGATCGACACTCTGGGTCATTTTATCGGAATACGAAGCAAAACGTATGGTTTAGGAAGCCATTGAAAATGGCCATCTCGATTTTTCAAACGGAACTTCCGGCCAAATGCTGGTTTGCACGACGGAATGCCCTATGCAGAATATTAGCTCAATTGAACATCGATCATCTTCGTCAAAATTTGGGTTTTTTTTTAAACCGAAAGATCACTCAAAGGAGGAGTACATAAAATCGGGATTTTATTTTTTATTTTTTACTAGCTGACCCGGTAAACTTCGTCCCGCCCAAAATTTATTTTTCGTTATCACATTCATGTGTCCAATCGCAGAACTGTTCATTGATTGATTTTCTTTTTTTAATTTTATTTCTGTACTTCTACTTAAACTCGACATTATAATATCATATTATTTTGAGACACAATTATTGTGCAAGATTTTTCATCCACTTGCAAATAACATGTTTCTACGTTACTAGAATAAATGTTTGATACAGAAAATCTGATAGATAGCAGCTAACTCGCAGCTTCAAAGCTGGAATATATTCTTTTAATTCAATGTTTACAATTACATAGCTTTACTTACATTTTCGTTTTATCTTCCGTATTTATCCGAAATCTGCTAATTCTGAATGAAAGCAAACTGCTAACCAAACCGTACTATTAGCTATTAGTTTAGTTTAATTTAATTCATAATTCGTTACCTTTATCTTTACTTTTAACTGTTGGAATAGTAGGTTATAATAGTAATTATAATACTTGTAAATAACTGTAAGAATAGGTTGTACATATAGCATAAGTATAATTTTAGGAATAAATTTTACCAACCGTAGAATAAGATAAATATTGTGAGATTAGGTTCTAACTTTGGAATAATAAATTTGTAATAGTTTCCGCAACAACTCGCCACTCTTTTGTCGTACACGTTTTGTTTATGTTTTTTGACAGTTAGCATCGTGTTTCACTTCCTGACGTTTCTCGTCGTTTATTAGTCGTCGTCACGTTGGCAGCTACGGACGGGCTGAACTCACTCAACTACTGCACGAGACTGCCCTGTGGTTTCGTAACAACATCCCTAAATCGGATAATTCCTTTCTCGAGTTTTCCTCTTATCAACAAATTCGGCGATGCATTTTTATTTAGATAGAAGAAGATATAGGAGTGCGTTTTATCACATTAAAATCCATTTCCACTTTCGAACGAAGATCAGTTTCGTTACCGCAAATATCAAATGAACTAACAACGCTTGTTAATATGTAATTGTAGAACACATGCGAATTGAATTTTTCAAATTTCCCCGTTTTCCTTCAGAGTTTTCCGAAAGTTTTTAATTGTCATATTTGGTTGGAATATGTGTTTTATTTTTATGAAACCCCCTCTCCAGAAAAGGGAGGAGTGTCATACCATCATAGAAACATTTATTTCCACCCTAAAATCTGCACAATCCGTATTTGGTTGCGTTTGCTTGATTAATTCACGAGTAAAGCAAAAATTCGTGTTTCATTTGTATGGCAGCCACCTTCTAGAGAGGGGGGTGGAATGTCTAACCACCATAGTATGGGAGCCCCCCTTAGAGAGGGGGGAGGAGTTTCTAACCACCATAGAAACATTCATTGCCTCCTGAAACCTGCACATGTCACATTTGATTTCGTTTGCTTGATTAATTTTCATGTAAAGTAGAAATTTGTGTTTTATTTGTATGGCAGTCCCCTCCTCCCCTTAGAGAAAGGGGTGGAATGTCTAACTACCATAGAAACATTTATTGTACCCTAAAACCTTCATATTACGAATTTGGCTTCATTTGCTTGATTTGTTTTAGAGTTATACATAAATTTGTGTTTCAATTGTATGGGAGCCCCCCCCCCCAAAAAAAAGGGGGGAGAGATTTTTTAACCACCATAGAAACATTTATTGCCTCCTAAAACCTGCGCATGTCATATTTGGTTTCGTTTGCTTGATTAATTCTTAAATATAGCAGAAATTTGTGTTTCATTTGTATGGCAGTCCCCCTCTAGAGAGGGGGGTGGAGTGTCTAACCACCATAGAAACATTTATAGTAACTTAAAACCTCCACGTGTCAAATTTGGCTCCATTTGTTTGATTAGTTTTCGAGTTATGCAGAAATTTATCTTTCGTTTGGATGGCAGCTCTCCCTTAGAGAGGAGGGTGGAGTATCCAACCACCGTAAAAACATTTATTGCACCTTAAAACCTTCACATGCCAAATTTGGTTTCATTTGCTTGATTAATTCTCGAGTAATGCAGAAATTTGTGTTTCATTTGTATTGCAGAGAGGGAGGAGGGGTCTCGAACTATCATAAGAACCTTCCCCGACCCCAGAAACCCCTACTAACCAATTTGCATGTCGGTCGGTTCAGTAGTTTCCGAGTCCATAAGAATCAGACAGACAGACAGACAGAAATCCCTTTATATATATATACACTATTCTCGAGTAATGTAGAAATTTGTGCTTAATTTGTATGACAGCTCCCCCTTAGAGAGGGGGGAAGGGTCTCGAATTATCACGAAATCCTTCCCTGGCCCCAAAAACCCCTACATACCAATTTTCATGTCGATCTGTTCAGTAGTTTCCGAGTCTATAAGAACAATACAGGCAAACAGACAGACAGACAGACAGAAATCCCTTAATATATATATAGATTTTTTGTTGTCAAAAATTGACTCTTCAGACAGAGAAACGACCGAAAGCCGAAAAGTCAATTTTTGATAGAAAAAAAATTCCCCGATAATAAAAAGTGTCTACGTTTCATGCAATTTTAAGACATCTGGCATAAAAAAATTGTTGAAAACCCTGAATTCATGTAGGGGAAAAGAGGGAAATTTGGACCACCTAAGCAAATCGCCTAATATTTCCGAACCAATACAGTCTAAATAAAAAATGTCACATTGTATAATGAGCTACACTTGTTTTCTCTCAATAAATAATGTTTAATCATTATATAAAGCTTCAATCTACCAAATATATCATAAAATAAACGAGATGATTTTTGGACATTAAAATTTGATGCGGGGTGATTTGGACCGTCTGTGGGGTGATTTGGTCCAGTGTGTGTTTCATCGAAAAAAACATACTTATGTTTATGTAAAGTATTTTGGGATAATGTTACAAACAGTAACAATGTTTTGGGATCGATACCATGTGTCTTGGCCATATTCCAGACCAGAAAAGTTGGATTGACACCATCTCGAATTCTGCATGAATCTTTTCACTGTTGGTCGAGCATTTTCAAACACTTTTGATGCTTGGTCAAAGAAAATCCGTTCTCGATGGCCTGCGTTGCTCTTTCAAGCTCCTCCTTCTTCCAACGGTGTCTGTCCATCCTCTTTTTGTAATTCAGCGGCATCTGGAATCAATTAGATCAAAGAAAAGTCTCAAACCTGTAGGACCAATTCACCCCACAGAAACGTGTCCATGTCACCCCACACAACACGCAAAAATTAAAATGCAATTAATTTCATTTATTGTTATCAAACTTACAGTTTCGCTACATCAAATTGTTCCTCTTCTGTAGGCAAACCGAATTTTACTGCACAATACACGAAAAGTTTGTTTAATTAGCGGGAAAAACCTTAAAACCACTATCAGAAAACTCACATTTTTTGACGATCAAAGTGCTTGCTGTGTTTATGCTACCGTTTCAACAATAGAAGGAAATGACATTATAAAAAATCCGTTGAGCCGTAATTTTTGAGATAAAGGGGTGGTCCAAATCACCCCATATGACCAAATCACCCCGTGTTACCCTACTACACTCCTAGGGTGATTTTTTTAGGGTTGACAATACATGTATGGAGCAATGATTTTGACTTGGATGATAAAGAACATGTAAAACCATCGAAATAGAAATCCAGACACAATTAGAAGTATGTTCGGGAATTAACGAAAAAGATGAAAAGCTGATAAATTTCGGAATCCTAAGCGTCAAAGCTGGTATTCGATCTTTTTAAATACAAAATATCTGCTTCAACCCAAATCCACAGCAACCCAAAACTCCGATCAAGATTCTCGAAACAATAATTGGTAATTCACCAGCGTCATTGGGACAATTAATCTCGATCTGGAACAAGTGATAGGAGGATGCGTTTTCTCCCCTGTTGCCGAATGTTCCAAACCGAACCAATTTTTCGAAATCGAAAACAATCTCTGTGTGCAGCAATTTCGATTCATCAGTATGCCTTCGGCAATTATTCGGCTTCACTCCAGCCCACTGTTGGGCTGGGATGTCACCCCATCTCCCTTCTTTTGATATATCATACGGTGCAAGATTCCATATTTCGATATGAGATGAAACGGTGAAAAAAAAAGTCGACCGTAATCAACTTCTGCTGGCAATGCAGATTGGAAAACGAGAACGGTTTCCCATCCTTCCTTTCCACTACGGTGACCTGTATTCGATAGGCCTCTGTGCACTACCTCTATCTACGGAACACGATGTTCCGATGTTCTCCCATTTCCCAATCAGGGTCTCATCGGTGGATCAGCAGCAGTTGTCTGTAATCAAAGAATCGATAATAATTCAAACAAATATGTATAATTTCTCTCCACTGTGCAGTGCTCTATCTCTGCTGTATCCAGTGTAATCGAACCGACTCAACGTTTCAGGACGTATCGATGGTTTTACGTTTCAAGGCCTATGCCTATAGCTGATTGGACAGCTGACACAATTCATTACTCAAGCTCAAGGGGCTATGCTCTACGGTTCGGTCGGCGGTGAAGTGGCTTTGAATCATCCAACTGCATGCAATATTATTATGACAAGTTCGAGAAAGTGAGCGATATCGGCTGGGCGATAAATAAGTGGGCAATATTGTTGTATACCTTGTGATGTATTATCGGTTTGCTGGTTTTTTGTTTGTTTATTTTTTGCCTTAGTCATTGCTTGCGCTGCTGCCCGACCGGTAGATATGGTAGACCTATTCCTCCATCATCCTGCCTGCCTGGGCCTGCACACGAATCGACATCGACATCGTATGATGCAAGCCCATTGAGGTGCCAGTGCGAAGGATTTAATTATAAATGATTGATTTTGTGTCCATTCGCCTTTTCCAGGAAAGCGTGACAGAGCGGAAAAAAATTTGCATAACACTCCATCTTTATCAGCGACGATTGATGCGAATGACAACGGGGCGACGTTGACGACGAGGACCAGCAGCCTTTCGCGTTGGTGCGATTGGGGTTCGACGTTCAGTTCGTCGAACAATGGCTTCGCTGGCTTTGGCTGCTAATCCTTAGATATGGACAGAACATAGTCATCGCCGTCGTCGTTGTCGTCGTTGATTCTATTGATTTTTCCTCCACTGCACTCCGCAAGGTGCGCGAGGGAAGGAGGGGCACATTTTCATTCGCTTTTCAGGTTTTCAATTTGTTGTCAAATTTAAACTCAATCCGTCGGAGGGTTGTTATGCGCGCTGCTCCGAATTCCAATTTTCCGAGAGGTCATCGGACCGCCACAACACAACATCTATCCGCGTGTACCGTATTTATCAGCAAACAGAGCAGAAGTTGATGAAAAACGAATGATTTATCGGGACGAGAGTCAAGCCAAGCGTCGGAAAATTCGTTCCTCTGGCTCTCTGGCGAACTTTTCAGCTCGGTTAATGAAGCAAATCTATTTCGTTATTTCACTTACGTGTGTGTTCGGCGTGCTCCCGTGGCCGAGTGGTTAACGTCATAACTAACATGCCGGGTGTTCGGGTTCGATTCCCGTTCTGGTCGGTGGAATTTTTCGTCAAAGAAATTTCCTCCGACTTGCACTGTGATCACGCGTATTCTAGAGCTTGTCACTCAGAATGCATTCAAGGCGTGTTATTTGGCATAGAAATCTCAACTAAGTACTAATAAAAATGACGCAAGTAATACTACGTTGAGACGGCGAAGTTCCTCTAGGAACGTTAGTGCCATTGAAGAAGAAGAAGAAGTGTGTTCGGCGTGTCGCGTCGGTTGCGTTTTTATCCTTGTCGGTCGAACACACCGGGTCATGTGCATGCCTTGCAGTGCAACCTAGGGTCATTTCAACGATCCCGATAGCCACAGTCGCAATTGAGTTATGGCTGGAATTTGTAACGGTTCTCAGAAAGCAGACTCGGTGATGCTATTATTGGCGCGACGCTTGAGCATGGATTTGTTAAAATTCTAAAAAATAAATTAAATTGTGTATTGAGTAAAATCTGTGATTGTTTCAGTAATTCTGTCTTGATATGTGAATTCCATTAATGAGTCCAATTTGTAAGCCTCTGATTCGTAATCCATGGAATGTTGGGTGGTAATACGAAAACCTCGAACCTATGACTTGAAAATCGATTAAAAATGTTTACAAACCTTTGAACCGTGTCGTTTGTTTTTATTGACATTTTCAATATAAGAAACTAACAATCCTAGAAAAATGGAAAAAAGCGAAAAAATGAAAATTTTCCGCGAAATTTTTGTGATTTTCTTGTGCAGGGCGAACTCGATTACATACGGATTTTGATATCTTTTCACTGTATATAATCGAATCCTGTTTATGGTCGGTGTTAAGTCAGAGGGGATCAAGTCTTATTGAATACATTTGGTTAAGCATTATGTAAGCGACATACTACATTTATCAGATTTGGAAAATCACGCATACAGCAGGAATAACAGATCGAAATTGTTATGATTGATCAACGAAAACCTCTCATAGTATGAAGTCAGAGCGAGGCCATGGCGAAATGGCCCTATATCATGCAGAGTGGACCATGTATCAATCATTTGAATATTGAATTTTAACAATTTTCAAGCGCCGAATTCAAACCAACAAAACATTTTCTTGAAGCTAGTAGGTACCTTGTTAAAATGTGCTTGAACCCGTTAGTGTAGAATGTGCACATTCTGAGTATATTAAAAAAACCAACTTGGTCCACTTTGACTGAATGGATCAGTGAAAAATGCTGTTCTTCAGGGTGACTGATCGCAAAATGTACTATTTCAGTATGTGATTTAGACTGTAGCGATGACAATGAATTCGAATTTGCCAATTCTATTGTCGAATACTGTCTAAGATAATTGAAAGTGGGAAGTTTATGCTTTAAAATGTTTGTCGTGCAATCATATTCATGTATGTAATAGATGACAAAGACTGTTATGCTGAACTCAACCAAATGTTTATGCGGCTCCAACCTCATACCCCTTCTCGCTCTGTTGTTCATAACAGAATGGCACACTTTGACTCACAACTGTTATTTGATTGAGAAATATTTCGAAATTGTTCAATCATAGTGAACCAATTCTTAAAAAATGCTTGATTTGGTTCAGACAGAGTGGACTATGTACATATAGGGAGCCAAATAACTGCCTTTTTTGGCATGATACTTGATGTTTTTCACAATTATCATACATCATAGTATAGCCAGAGGGTAGCTAACATTTCGAGAACAATATTGAACGAAAAAATAAAATGCAGAGCACTGAACTTCAAGTTCGTTTTTCTCGAAATCATTAAAATGTCACATGGTCCGGTCTGACTTAAACCGACCATATAATCGAGTCAAGAAAATATTTTTTATTCGTTTTTTTGCACGTATTTTTCGTTTTTTTTTAATAAAAGAGGAATTTGATTTTTGATTCATCCCGTTGAAGTCAGAAAACACCTTTCTCACATGAAAAAATAAAGGGCCTGGTCGGGTAAGGGAGTAAAACGTGCCCCCAAACCAAATCACCAGCTGTATGGCAAATATTGCAGAGGATATCAAATAAGAAATTTTGGCGGTGTTTTTGAAACCCTATGTGGTTTGACATAGGATCTATAGTGAAAACGTACTTTTGCGTTTATTTCACGCCATCCTCAAAAGCTTCGAGATAAAAATTTGAAAAAAATACTGAATGTGCATCTCACTACGGTGTATCAAGAAAAATCATCGAAAAAAAATTTCATCAAAAATTTTAATACTAAAAAAAATATTGAAATTTAAAAATTTTTGTTTTGGGATTTAGAGATTCAGTACTATTCTTATTCATATTTAAATATGTTCCTACGGCTTTTCTAAAGGGTGTGTCACATCAAATTGCATCACGGAAAAAACGCTGTAGAAATTCACCCAGTAGACCGATCCTTTTGAAAATTTTAGACAGTAAAATAAAAACTATTAAACAACTTTTGACATTTTCTTTTAATTCATACTTCGAGCCCAAGCCCGTATGCTCGCACCTTCCTCTTTACCCCTTCCATAAGGTTCTGTACAACGTCAGGTTGTGGTTTTTTTTTAACAGAAATCCATTTTCTCTTGAAGTCCGCCTCCGATTTGACAACTTTTGGGTTCTTCCGGAGGGCCTGCTTCATAATCGCCCAATATTTCTCTATTGGGCGAAGCTCCGGCGCGTTGGGCGGGTTCATTTCCTTTGGCACGAAGGTGACCCCGTTGGCTTCGTACCACTCCAACACGTCCTTTGAATAGTGGCACGAAGCGAGATCCGGCCAGAAGATGGTCGGGCCCTCGTGCTGCTTCAATAGTGATAGTAAGCGCTTCTGTAGGAACTCATTAAGGTAAACCTGCCCGTTTACCGTTCCGGTCATGACGAAGGGGGCTTTCCGCAAGAGCAGATCGCTTGCCACACCATGTACTTTTTGGCAAACTTGGATAGTTTCTGCTTGCGAATCTCCTCCGGAACGCTGAATTTGTCCTCTGCGGAGAAGAACAACAGGCCCGGCAGCTGACGAAAGTCCGCTTTGACGTAGGTTTCGTCGTCCATTACCAGGCAATGCGGCTTAGTCAGCATTTCGGTGTACAGCTTCCGGGCTCGCGTCTTCCCCACCATGTTTTGCCTTTCGTCGCGGTTAGGAGCCTTCTGAACCTTGTATGTACGCAAGCCCTCCCGCTGCTTGATCCGCTGGACGAATGAACTTGAAAAATTCAGCTTATTGGCGACATCCCGGTCCGAACTTCTCGGATCACGTCTAAACTGCTTAACTACGCGCTTGTGATCTTTTTCACTGACGGAGCATCCATTTTTGCCGTTCTTCACCTTCCGGTCGATGGTTAGGTTCTCGAAGTATCGTTTTAGTACTCTGCTGACCGTGGATTGGACGATTCCCACCATCTTACCGATGTCCCGATGTGACAACTCCGGATTCTCGAAATGAGTGCGCAGGATTAATTCACGACGCTCTTTTTCGTTCGATGACATTTTTCCAAATTTACGAAAAATTGACAGTGAAGCATGGCCAACGGGATCTATACACTCTTATCTGATTATGAGCGAAAGCTGAAGATATAATTCCTAAAAATTAAATTTCTACAGCGTTTTTTCCGTGATGCAATTTGATGTGACACACCCTTTATTTGAGTCCTTATATGGTACATATATCTATAGGATCATAGGATCTATGGTGAAAAATGCACCTTCTCGTTTTTTTCACGCCATTCTCAGTAGCCTTGAGATAAAAATATGAAAAAAAAACACTGAAAGTACATCTTGCTAAGGTGTATCCATAATTATTTTTAAACAACTTTTTCATCAAAAAATCAAATTTGAAATTATTTTTTATTTTAAATTTAAATTCAATTTAATTTGTTTTTATTTTGAGATTCAGTACTACTCTAGTTTGTATTCAAATTTTTTCCTACGTCTATTTTAAGTATATGTGATCTTTTTAAGAATTTTTAGAGGTTCTTTCGCTGTTTTAAACAAAATATTTATATTTGCAGGCATTTCGTAATTTTGAAAAAAAAATTACTATGAGACCTACTTTTACTCGATTTTTTGTTTTATTTCAATGCGTTCGTAGGTGTTGTTTTTCCCACCTGAGGAGTATTTTTTTCTTGAATTTTTAAGAGGATTGCGCGAAAAAAAATTTTTTTTGCCCTTTGGACACTTTCAATTTACTTACAATTTTGAATCCCATTTATATTTGTTTAAATTGTATCTTATATGTCTAAATTATGTCGGTATATTAGGAACAAAGCGCAGAACAAAGATTTTTTTCTCATATCTTGAAATATATGAGATTATCTTTACATTGGATTTAGATGGTTTACCAAATTCATAGAAGTCAGCAGTACGATAGAGCTCTGTGAGAAAAAAATAAAGTCCTTGAGGAAAGATCATTCGGATTAATGAGAAGAACACTTAAAAAAAATCCATTATTATTATTTTTTTTTAACTTTAATCTTACAATTGAAAACCACGAATACAATATAATAATCGATTTCAAGAAAATAAAAATAATAATGCATACGATGAATGAAATTATTTTTGTGTCTCGCAATGCTCCTAAAAATTCAGGAAAAAATAACGTCACATGCAGAAAAAAAGGCACATACGAACGCTTTCAAATAAAAACTAGAGCAGAGGTGATATTTTTTTCAAAATTTCGAAATGCCAGAAAACATATAATATTTTTTTGTAGCGCGAATTCTGATTTTTTTATCATTAGATTTTTTGATGAAAAAAATGTTTGAAAATATTTATCGATACACCTTAGTAACATGTACTTTCAGTATTTTTTGTAATTTTCATCTCAAAGCTATTGAGAATGGCGTGAAAAAAAAAACAAAAAGGTGCATTTTTCACCATAGATCCTATGGTGTACCATATAAGGACTCAAATAAATGGTACTACTGCCAAAATGTTTTATTTGGTACCCTATACAATATTTTCCATACAGCTGGTGATTTGGTTTAAGGCACTTTTTACTCCCTTACCCTGCCAGACCTTTTGGAAATATGAAAAAAATATTTTTTGTAAAGCGTAGCACTGAAAAAAAATCACACATATCTTGAAAAGCCGTAGGAACATATTCAAATATGAATTAGAGCAGTACTGAATCTCTAAATCCCAATTTTTTTTTTCAAAATTTCAATATTTTTTTAGTACTTAAAGTTCTGATGAATTTTTTTTCGACAATTTTTCTTGATACACCGTAGTGAGATGCACATTCAGTTTTTTTTTTCAAATTTTCATCTCGAAGTTTTTCAGGATGGCGTGAAATAAACGCAAAAGTACGTTTTTACTATAGATCCTATGTCAAACCACATAGTGGTTCAAAAAACCGCCAAAATTTCTTTTTTAATATCCTCTACAAGATTTGACATACAGGTAGTGATTTGGTAGTGATTTAATGAAAAAAATGCAAAAATCAAAACAATGTTTCTAGTGTAGCGAGAATTTTTTTTTATATATTCCAAAGAAAACAAAGAAAAAAATAAAATTTGAATTTTTCATCTAATACACCATTTATTTTATTTAAAAAAAACTGCATGCGCTTATACAGTAGATCCCAAATAAAACATTTCTAGTGAATAACTTGTACAATAACAACTTGTTGCATTTCAGCCAATTCAAACAGAATTTTCTACCGGTTAATTTGGGCCCTAGGAAATTGGATATTGCCAGGTACCTCTGGAATTTTTTGGTTGAGCTAAATATTCCAAGTGTAGCGAAAAAAAAATACTGTTTCGGGTGGTAATATAGTCGCGACGGCCTTATAAAGGGTTTAACAAAACAGAGCAATTTCATGCCAAATCAACCAAAAAAAAAACGGCAAATTTGGACGTGACTCACTTCGATTTTTTTTTAACACTAAACCTACCACGAGAGGTCAAATGACCCATTTGAGGCTTTTAGTCAAAATTTTCTTGCAAATTACACCGTCACAACATAACTTGCCTAAACTACTTTTCTTAAAACATACATCGAATGTATTTTTCAGTGTTTACTACTCTCTTATTATTTCTTTACTGAGAAATAAATGTAACTAGCTGACCCGGCAAACTTCGTCCCGCCCAAAATTTGTTTTTTGTTATCAATACCTTGAAACATTCACGTTTTCTTACTAAGCGCAAGTTCATGAGTCCAATCGCAGAACTGTTCATAGATTTATCTTCTAAACGACCCCGTTGAATTTACCTTTTCACTATAAAATTGCTAGTACTTCTACCAAAACTCATCATTATAATATCAGATTATTTTCAAACACAATTCTCGTTCAAGATTCTTCAACCACTTGCAAATAACATGTTTCTCCATTACATGGAATAAATGTTTAATACAAAAAATATGAAAGAATAAAGACAGACCCTACCCTCTTCTCCCCATAGAGAGGGGGGGAGCAGTGTCAATTCGCCATAAAAACGTTTCGTGCCGCCTAAAATCCTCAAATGCCAAATTTGGCTCCATTTTCTTGATAAGTTTTCGAGTTATGCAGAAATTTGTGTTTCGTTTGTATGACAGCCCACCCTGAGAGAGGAGGGAGGAGTGTCGAACCACTATAGAAGCATTTCTTGCATCCTAAAACCTCCACATGTCAATGCAATGCAGAAAGAAACGTTTCGTGCCCCCTGAAACCTCCACATGCCAAAAATGGCTCCATTTGCTTGATTAGTTCTCGAGTTATGCAGAAATTCCCACTCACCCCCCCCCCCCAGCCTCTAAAACCTCGATATGCCTGATTTGGTTTCATTTTCCTGAATAGTCTCGAGTAATGCAGAATTTTGTGTTTCATTTGTATGGCAGCCCCCCCCCTTGGAGAGGGGACTGGAGAGTCTAACCACCTTAGAAACATTTATTGCACCCTAAAACCTCAATATGCCAAATTTGGTTTATTTGCTTGATTAATTCCCGAGTAATGTAGAAATTTGTGTTTAATTTGTATGGCAGCCCCTTAAAGAGGAGGAGGGGTCTCAAACTATCACGAAAACCTTCTCCGGGCCCAAAAACCCCTAAATACCAATTTTCATGTTGATCGGTTCAGTAGTTTCCGAGTCCATACGAATCAGACAGACAGACAGAAATCCATTCATATATATATATATATATATATATATATATATATATATATATATATATATATATATATATATATATATATATATATATATATATATATATATATATATATATATAAAGATCTACCCTAACTACCGCAACGGGTCGTTTGACCCGTACAAACATTCATTTGATTTTGAAGTCATTTGGCATCGAAAAAAAATTTCCCAAATATTTTTTAATATATTTTTATTAGAAAACTTTTTCCATTCAACAAATTTTGACATATAGTGGTGCGGTGTCGAACTTTTTATAATGAAGATATGATTTTTGTTTTAATTAGGAGATTTCAATATTTTGAGAAATCGTAACAATTTAAGAAAAGTTATATGAAAAATAGAATCTACATTTTTTAGAGTAACCCCTTGGTTTCACTGTCATTTTATATGAGAATTACGTTTGAATTATAACATAGTAGGTAAAAATCTAACAGTACTACGGATTATCGTTTGTGTTTGACGTTCGCTTAGCATGAGCATGTAGAATTTAACCGTATTTAAATTTCTCTCGTGTTTCATCAGTTCTCATCATCGTTATCAGTTTACTGTTATTGGTTGGTAAGTGTTTCGCAGTTGACTATTGAAAATAATGAAGCATAATGAATTTTTTCCTCATAAAATTACAAAATAAAATGTCCGAAATTTGAATCGAACTGTTTCCCTACGATTCATATTTCGGTCACATGAAATTAGTGATACTACAATGTGTGTTTTCAGACTTATTATGGATACAAAGCGTAGATTCATATAACGCCCCAAATTATTCTGAAATCTTGTATAAATAATACATATGTTTTTTTCGAATACAAACCGGCAGATAGATATGAGGGACTCTGGATAATTAGTGGACAATGTGCAACTAGATGAACTTCTAACAGAAGAAACTTTGATTCCTCCCTATGCTGCCGTGTATTCTGGCAACTCATCAACTCACGGTAAAAGTAACTTTCACGTTACTCCTGCAGTTGCCCCATGCGAGTTCTGGGATATATTGAATAAAGACGTAGAACCCGCGAAGAAGTTGATTGAAATGATGAAGCCCCAAAAAGGGAAAGATAGAGAAAGGAAAACTGAGTAGAAACGGACAGAAAAAGAAATTCAAACATTAGCTTAGCTGAAGAAACAAGAAGAACAGATATAGCAGGAAGAAAAACTTGATGAATTGAAAAAGGCAAAAAAGTTGCAAATTCGAAAGCGAAACTGGTACAAAAAGATAATGATAAAATAGATGAAACTATGTAACATCAATTAAGAATCAAGCTTCAAGATCTGTAGATAACCTTTAATTATTTTATTACTTTGAACAACAAATTACTTGAAATAAAATATATAATTTTTATCTGAGCAATATAACACTTACGGTATTTTAAACCATGAAGCTACAACATGAAGGGACATCAATAAATGACAGGCATTTTGGGGGAAAATAGAGGAAGAAATAAAGGGTTACAATTATCACAAAAGAGGTCGTTGAAAATTATTTAAAGTTAATTAAAAACAAAAAAAAAATTATAAAAGTTCTATTACAAGTTTACAAGCCATCAATGGTTGTAAACAATTTTTAAGACATTTGTGTGTACATGGAAGGTTGCAGATCATCCAAAATTCGAATTCTTCTACTTCTTAAATGGCACTAACGTTCCTAGAGGAACTTCGCCGTCTCAACGTAGTATTTACTTGCGTCATTTTTATTAGCACTTAGTTGAAATTTCTATGCTAAATAACACGCCTTAAATGCAAGCTCTAGAATACGCGTGACCACAGTGCAAGTTGGAAGAAATTTCTCTGAGTGTTCCTATTCTATCGACACACAACACATGTCGCCTTTTTCGGCGTAAGAATATTCCTATTGATCAAATGATCACAGTTGGACTGTATACACAGCGGGTCTGTGATATGAGGCTTCCAATGTTGTGTTATAAATAGCACAAATTACCGATGCAGCAAATCGTATGTGGACTGAGAGGCTGGGAGATTAGGCAAAAAAAATTGTTTTATGAAGAAAAGTGAAAATTTTCAAAAAGTAACATGGGACAACTATGCGCAGAATAGCAGCTATAGTTTGCGACTTAAAAATATAAAGGAAATTAGTGTTAATACGTTAATACGTAGGAGTTCTGTTAAAAAAGTATCGCGACTTTCGAATTTACGCGAGTGACGTATATATGATTCAATTTATTTTGTGGCATTATGTTGGAACTCATGTCTCTCACTTATGCTGACAAGTACGGCTATTTTGAATGTTCAGTTAATTTTTGACAACTGCTTTTCTTACACGTGTTTTGGTTCATCTTCGATTTTTGCCTATTGCCTATCTCTGGAGAAATCCCTTCGAAGTGTTGAAGCAAAATCGTTTATGGCTATGAAAATGCTTAATGGAATGGGATATAGTGGACCAGTCGGTCTACAAAGAGCTGTTCTAAAAGTATCACGATTTTTGTAAACCCACGGATTACTTATATTCGATCAATAAAGAGCATCACTTTGGCGTGAGGAGGCGTTTGAGAGAGAAATTTAGTCGCAAACGGCCAGATTCTGTGGAAGGATAACGTTTGAATTTTGCACCAATGCAACAGCTCATCGATCATTGTGAACGTATTTTTGACCAAAATGTCACGAATGTGACTGAACAAGCGCCGTACTCTCCAAATTTGGCCCCATATGACTTTTTTCTATTTTCGAAACTCAAATTATCGCTTCGTGGGACACGTTTTGGACAGCATTGAAGACACAAAAACGAATTCACTGCGTGAACTGAAGGCAATTTCTGAATACAGCTATAAAAAGTGTACCGATGACTACATTGTTTTTTGGAAGAAGTATATTGTTTCAAAAGGGGAATATTTTTAAGGCGATAATGTTAGTAAATAAAGCATTTTCTATAAACACACAAATTTCCGGTATATATTTGACAGAATTTTTAATCTGCATTTTGTTTTTTTTTCTCAAATTTTACTTGACATTTTTTTCTCTCTCTCTATTTCAGGATATATCCTTGTTATTCAACAGTTCAGTGGATGTTGTGTAAGTTCAAATTTGCTATTAGATTTAATGAATAATTCATAACAACACTCATTCAAATAAATTCTGTGAGCAGAACGATTTTGAATAAAAATGTCGTGGATATCAATCTATTTTTTGGGCTCGATCCCTCTCCCAAAAAGAAAAGAATTTTCATCGATGAAAGGCTCTTCCGACCAGCACTGGTACGCACATTTACTAGAACTTGTCTTCCAGAAATGAAAACGAGGTGTATTATTCGGCATTGAAATCTCCTAGTTCCTCTAGCATCGTTAGTGCGTGACTTCATGCTACATGGAAATCACAAAATCTTGAAAAAGTTTTTCGAAGTTTCATGTTGGAGATTTTTTTCCCTAAGCTGGGCTCATTCTGTAACATATATTCCATGAATAAAACTACCGGAGAACAGATTTAGCTCTGTTTTTGCTTGAACCTCTTATTTGTCGAAAAATTTCAGATATTTATGTTTCAAATTTTTCCTTAGAGTGCGTAATTCAAATTAGGAAAGTCTGAAAAATCGGCTATTTTGTAAATACCCCAATTTTTGATATATTTTTTTAGATTTGAATTTAAGTACAAATGAAAGGTATTTTTAGGCTTTTCAGAAAAAAAAGTTATAGGGGTTGTGTTCAGGACACGACCGCATTGTTGACGTACAGGGTTTTCCATTTCGGGCTTCCGAAAGTATACAGCCCTGCGCTGACAACCGTTTGACATAGCTGTCAACCAAAGCGTCATATCGTTAGTTGATTGTCTGCCATTTTACAATATAGATCGTTTTAGCATCGCACTACGTGTTAATTTTGTTAAATTATACTATAAAAATGATGAAAAACCGGCAAATGTTTTTCGAGCATTACGGACGGATTTTGGTCGCCATGGACGGCCTACAGAGCACACCATCGCTAATGTAGTGCGTAAATTCGAACAAACTGGATCCGTAGCGGATATTGTGAAACCTGTGCATCATCGTAATGTGCGTTCGGCTGAAAATATTGCTGCTGTTGCTGCCAGTGTGGAGGATGACCCGAATGTTTCGATTCCACGGCGTGCTCAGCAATTGGGCTTGTCAAACACATCATTGTGACGAATTTTGCATTTGGACTTGCACCTACATCCATATAAAGTACAACTGGTACAAAAATTAGAGCGTGGTGACCATGGAATGCGTCGGGCATACGTAGATTGGGTGAACGAACAACAGCAGCAAAATGCTGAATTTTCGCATCAAATTTTCTTCAGCGATGAGGCACATTCCGAGCTCGGTGGCTATGTGAACACCCAAAATTTCCGTATATGAGGCTCAGAAAATCCACACGTGGTTGTTGAGAGGCCATTGCATCCCCCAAAAGTCACTGTTTGGTACGCATTATGGTCTGGTGGAGTCATCGGGCCGTATTTCTTTGAAAATGAGGACGGCGAGACGGTAACTGTGAATGGTGAGCGCTATAGCCGCATGTTAACCGATTTTTTTTTGGCACAAATTGAAGATATGGATACGGATGACAAGTGGTTTTAGCAGGACGGCGCCACGTGCCACACAACACGACCGAACATGGCCATATTGCGAACGAAATTTGAGGGACGCATAATTTCGCGTTTTGGTGATGCCAATTGGCCGTCCAGATCATGCGATTTGAACCCGCTAGACTTTTTTCTGTGGGGTTATGCGAAAGACCGTGTCTATGCCAACTCTCTGCAAACTCTTGAACATTTGAAAGACAACATTCGTGAAGTTATGACCGAGATACCGCCCCATATGTGCCGAAAAGTCATCGAAAATTACCTGTTCCGGATCAAGGTGTGCGAGGAAGCCCTAGGTGGACATTTGAATGATGTAGTATTTCACACATGATGGCATAAACCAAACTTTAGTTTGAAATGAAAGTTTCATCGAAATTCGAATTCTATGTGTGTTTTATTTCAATTTACTTTCGGAATTTAAAGTTGGAAAACCCTGTAGAACTACGCTGAAGTTTTAACGCTTGTTTATAACTGCGGATATTATTTTATGATGCTATGAAAATTTTGAAATAACCATTCTACCAGTTTGTTCACCCTGGAATGTTTTTTTTTATTGTAGAATCATTTGACGATAATTGTTTGATGATCCATTCTTGTCCTCGCAGAACAATACATGCTCGAGATAAGCGCAGCTTTCATCCTCAGTGGAAAAAGTTTTGCTACTGGCAAGCGAAACCGAAGCACATACAACATTTCAGAATGACATTTACTTTCATGGTGACTAAATAAACGAAATAAACTCTATCTTTTAATCTCAACAACCTCGAAAAGAGTAGCACTGCTTCATTATGATCAAGATTAGCCCAAATGCAATCCTAGTTGAAAGCAGTTTTGCACGCACGTACGCATACAACTATCCATATACGATGGCTTGAAGCAACTAAATATACACACACTTATCTCTGTTTTGCGCTCTTCTCAACAAGAGCCCTTTCCGTTAATATTGCCAGTAGCTTAGCTGTCATCCTTTGTGGAGAGAGTTCCAGAACATTTATTTTCTTGATGAGCTGACGATAGCCTAGCTTGATGATTACCCACACAGTTGTGTAGCTCAGAACCTTAATGCAAGTGCGTCAGTTTGATGCAATGGTTGCAATGTCAGAGACATCAGCGAGTGAGTAATTGGGTCGCGTCCAAAGCTCAATCCGAAACGAAGACATGTGATGACGCAAAACAAGGAAGAACAAGCGATATTCATTGCTTTGAATACAGAACGATATTGAAAGTTTGCCTTCCTTCCTTGCTTGATACATTAAACTTATTCAGTTCATTCGTCTGTAACCTTCAAAAAGGCCTTTACTTTATCCATAATATAACTCCTCCAGCTCGCCCAACAATGATGTTGTTCAGTCGATTTCCTCACGAAGAATGATAGTTTGCCAGGCAGGTAATGAATTATAGAGACTTTCAACTTTTTTCAGTTCATTCGTCTCTAGTCTTGAGAAAGGCCCTTGTCAAACTTTACTTCACTCCTGCATTACACCTCCATCCTCATTGCCTTGAGAAAGCCACTCGATTTCTCGCCGTCCAGCTCGTCCAGCAACGATTTTGTCCAGTCGTCGCGAGATCCACTGTTTATACTCTAGCCAGTGGTGGCCAGGTATAGACATGGTGCGGGTCGTATTAGAGTTTTCATTATAGCCGCGGGCCGCAATGATTTTTTTCTCACTACTTTTTCATAATAAAATGTAAAATATAACGTATTTATAGAAAATAAATATAACAGTATTTAGCTCGTACTTTTTTAATTCACTTTTTATTTCAAATTACAAAGTATTCAGCTCTATACTTGTAAAATTCATAACTGCAGAACTAAATGAGATAAAAACCCTGTTGTTGCTAGTCTCGTTTTTTAACCGTTCTAGGAGTTTTTTTGCAGCGTTTTTTCTATTCGCTTCAATCTGGGTGTTAAAAAATGACTCATACATCGATGTACGCACCAATCAATTTATCCAATTTATTTCGACTGATGGATGCTTTTGTTTCCGAAGAGGATTGGGTTGAACGCGTTCATGAACAACATAGATAACATTGTGCAGCCGTACCGACTTCGGACGACTTTTTTCTGGGCCTATCGCCCACATCAGCTGTTGACTGTCAGTGATTTTGTTCCTTCACTTTGATCTCACTTCTTTCATAACTGAAACAATTGCTAACAAATATTTGTGGTTTCAAACAAAGAATTAATAAAATTTTAGCATTAGCATTAGCATTGAACAAGTTGCACAATATCGTAGGTGGTACGAATTCAGAACTGTTAAGTCAAAAACTAGCCCTCATCCGTTGCTGATGATTGGTAATATCTCTTAGATGAAAGCTTGCTTTCTCCAACAGTTAAGAATTGTCCTGGCCACGTCCTTGCAACTGCTAAGGAAAGGGAAGGAATGTTAGTTCGACATTTACTTAAGAGAGATGCAGAGAACTCTACGACCTCTCATAAATGTCTCGGGAATTTAGGAATGTATTAGTAGGGGAGGTGAGTCATAGGATACACTCAGCCGGTATTATTACTATTGCTATTATTATTACTATTGCTATTATTATTACTATTGCTATTATTATTACTATTGCTATTATTATTACTATTGCTATTATTATTACTATTGCTATTATTATTACTATTGCTATTATTATTACTATTGCTATTATTATTACTATTGCTATTATTATTAATATTACCATTAATATTACTATTACTATTACTATTACTATTACTATTACTATTACTATTACTATTACTATTACTATTACTATTACTATTACTATTACTATTACTATTACTATTACTATTACTATTACTATTACTATTACTATTACTATTACTATTACTATTACTATTACTATTACTATTACTATTACTATTACTATTACTATTACTATTACTATTACTATTACTATTACTATTACTATTACTATTACTATTACTATTACTATTACTATTACTATTACTATTACTATTACTATTACTATTACTATTACTATTACTATTACTATTACTATTACTATTACTATTACTATTACTATTACTATTACTATTACTATTACTATTACTATTACTATTACTATTACTATTACTATTACTATTACTATTACTATTACTATTACTATTACTATTACTATTACTATTACTATTACTATTACTATTACTATTACTATTACTATTACTATTACTATTACTATTACTATTACTATTACTATTACTATTACTATTACTATTACTATTACTATTACTATTACTATTACTATTACTATTACTATTACTATTACTATTACTATTACTATTACTATTTCTATTACTATTACTATTACTATTACTTTTACTATTACTATTACTATTACTATTACTATTACTATTACTATTACTATTACTATTACTATTACTATTACTATTACTATTACTATTACTATTACTATTACTATTACTATTACTATTACTATTACTATTACTATTACTATTACTATTACTATTACTATTACTATTACTATTACTATTACTATTACTATTACTATTACTATTACTATTACTATTACTATTACTATTACTATTACTATTACTATTACTATTACTATTACTATTACTATTACTATTACTATTACTATTACTATTACTATTACTATTACTATTATTATTACTATTACCATTACTACAGTCAACTCTCTCTAGCTCGATATCCGAGGGACCGTCGAGTTAGGGAGGTATCGAGTTATGGAGTGGTGAATGCTTGTAAAATCAATCGAAGGTGCCATGAATTCCATCGAGCTACGGAAAATATCGAGCTATAGATCATCGAGTTTGGGAGAGTTGACTGTATTACTATTACTATTAATAGAAAATATGATACTAATTGTTATAAATTAACTTCAGCCTTCCAATTGCCGTCACGTTGATAGCTGTGGAAAAAGAATATGTTTATTAAAGTTTTTGATCTCTACATTTTTAGATTTTTATATTTAGATTTTTGAATATTTGGATTATAGATTTTTTTGATTATTTGATTTCTATGTTTCTAGATTTTTAGATATTTTGACTTTTTTAAATTTTTTGAGCTTTTGATTTTTTCATTTTTTCAATTTTGTTTTCTAGATATTCGGATATTTGGATTTTTAGATTTTTAGATTATTAGATTTTTAGATTTTTAGATTTTTAGATTTTTAAATTTTTAGATATTTGTATTTTCAGATTACTATATTTTAGATTTTAGATGACTAGATTTTAAGATTTTTAGATGACTAGATTTTAAGATTTTTAGATTTCTAGATTTTTACATTCTTAGATTTTTAGATTTCTATTTTTCTAAATTCTCAGATTTCTATATTTTAAATTTTTAGATTTTTAGATTTCTAGATTTTTAGATCTTTTGATTTTTGGATGTTTAGATTTTTAGAATTTCAGATTTCTAATTTTTTGGTTTTTAGATTGTCATATTTATATTTTTTGCTTAGAACTTTGATCTCCGGGATCGACTCAACAATCGTTTCCGGAATAGCACCGACACCGAGATTGCTATATCGGTGAGTTGAAAAAACACGTTAGCAATCGCACCATCAGCGAGCAGGGAGAAGTCAACGTAATCTTCTGTAGCATCCGACCTAAATAAATCAACATTCCAACTCTTTAGAAATGGATACAATTTAGTATGAAAAAAGCTGTATGTGTGTATGGTGAAAGAAAACTTAGCTGGCACTGCTGCATGTTCAGCCCATCCGTGTCGGTGATTCCTTCAATTGTGATAAACTCACTACGACGTAATAACTTCGCACTCGATGTATTAGACGAGGGTAAACAAACCGTTCGTCATGATGAAGTATGCCCGAGCGCACTATAATACAGAACCGAACATGTGACGAATTGAAAATGCAACAAAACGATCTCTTCACTACCACAAACGCGGTATAAAAATGGCTTCCCAGAAAACTTCATCAAACCATCTCAAAAACATCTTCGAAGAATTGAAAAATGTAACGGTTTCGAAATCACATGCACTATTTTTTGCCCATTCAAAATAAAATAATCAACACAGCACTAACGCGCACATATTTTTCAGTATGCTGCCTCCTGCTCAACACAGTGAAAACACAAGAGCTCGCAAACGAAATACGCGGAGCACAAAAAACACACGTCCACATCCGACGGCCGCTCGATTGAAACTCCCACAAGATCTCCATCGGCAAGCAAATCATAAAAATCAGTTTGCTTATTATTTCGGATATTTTTTTAGAAATCATCGAAATAATTCTTTTCGACAACTATATCGGAATTATCAAAAGTAAAAAAAACTTGTTCCAAACAAAGAATTAATAAAATGAACATATTTTATTAGTTCTGGAACAAATGGACTAGAAATCCAAGATATCATGGTTTTCAAATTTTTCACGCAGCTCAAAATCACACTCCGATTCAATAAATTTCATCTGCATGTTTTCAGCGGCATGTACATCAACGAAACTGAATGAGGTATAGAAAATTGGAGAATTCTTTCATGTGCTTTGAAGTACCAAAATCATCGAGAAAATCAGCATTAATCGACTTGAGTGCATCAACATTTTTCCTAGTTGTCGATACTTGAGATATTCTCAATGTCAGATAATGGTTAAAATGAAAATTTCACATTTATTGCTTGAACTTGTGTTTGTTTTCGAGTGAATAAAAAAAGAATAAAGAAAAGAAGAAAATAAGTTTGCAACTCACGATGATCCAATGCGTTCGAATTGATTGATGATTTGGACGATATCCTCCAAAACATCCTCAATTCCTACATCCATAGAAAAACGACAAGCCAATTCCTCGGTAACTTTGAAGTCCTTCGCTCATCTATCTCCACTGAATAAAATACATAGTCGGTAGCTCGTTCTTTCAAACTTTCAAACAAACAATTTCCGCTCCTAACTCAGCCAGTTTTCCAGCACACGATGTGGCAACAAACTTGTCTTTTTTCGACACATGTTTCGACTCATATTTCATATGAATTTTCTCCCAAACTTTCTCTCTCTCTTATGAACTCACGCGTACATACATCCCGTTCTCTCTCATAAGACTTTTGAAAAAGATTCCAGCAGTTAAGCCGGGTTTATACGTTGTCAGTTACTCGGTTGTGAGTAAACATTTGATTTGCATGGGCTCCTCCAACCGAGCTACTTCAAAGTTTTTTTTGGCTACTGGCCGTTTACCCCATACATACATACATGTCAAATTTCATGGTATGAATACGTTCGTAATTCCTCGGATCGTTTGACGTTTACTCGCAACCGAGTAACTGATATCGTATAAATCCGGTTTTACTGCCGTTACTTGCAATTTATGCGAGTGTGAGCACAACGGAATAAAAAACATGAAAAGGTCCTTTTAGTACTAATGAGAACAATTGTCAGAAGGTTAAATTAGCATGAAAAAAAACAGATAAGAAAACAGAAAATGATCAGCTGGGATACACACAATTAACAAGAATTACTCACAAAGTTATTTTTATTCAATTGTATGTTGGAATTTGGAACTATATTCTTAATTGCTCCAATATGATTTTTTTTTTTCAAATCAGCCTGCTCTAGGCAAATATTCCCATTCGTTCTTCTTCTTTTCCTTTGTTCACGGAGACTTTACATTATACATCTTCCCCTCCGTTGCTCGTTGATAAGTTGCTCGTTATTGACAGCTCTTTTCGGGAAAGCACAAAAATGGACAGAACAAATGTATGAGGAAATGGGAATTAATTTAAACCATATACAGACTATGGGATTATAATGTGTAGCATATCAAACAAACCTTAGGGAATTTCCGATTCGTTTGGTATGTAAATCGTCAAAATCCGTTCGCGGCAAAAATAATTATTAACGTTAACTTTATTTCATAAAAACTGATTTTTGGTTTTCTGATTTGGCACCCTTAATGAAAGACATAGTTCTACAGTTCTACACCATATATATATGGCACGTTATTTGAGGTTGTGATTTGTCAGAATTGAAAAAAATCTTATCTTTTCGAAAGTCATATAAAAAGTAACAAAACATTTAAACAGCCTCATGGTAACCAAATTAATCTACATTTGACAACGCATAGCAAATAAGAACAATGTGGGCATGTGATGTAAAAATACACAAGCACCCTGCACCAGGCGGCATGAAAACCGATACTTTGTATTGTGTAGAACAAATGTATGGGCAAAGGGTAATGTTTCTAATTCTGATCAATTCATTAACCTATTCACCCCCTGGTGGTTGTAACGCATATCATACCTTAGAGAATTGTCGATTCGATTGATATGCAGATCATCAAAATCCTCTTGCAGAAAAAATTGTTATCAACGTTAATATTATTTCATAAACACGTGATTTATTGCTGATTTGGCACCTTTATTCAAAAATGTAATGCTACATTAAAAGTTGTAACTCTCTAAAAATGATATGAAAACTGGGGTCTCTTAGAACTCGACTAGTCGAAAATCAAATATGTAGTCCGTCAAAATGCTAATGACAGTGAAAAGTTTGTGACGAGTTGTTTTAGATTCAATTTAAAAAGAATAGTTGTATAGTAACACAGAAAAAAATTCCAGTAGTTTCCGAACAAATGGTGGGAGTATGAGACATGCTCGTGAAATCGATAGGTGAAATAATTCGATTTTTAACATTTGACGAACATTCTAAATGAACTGCTTTTGACAGAATTCCAGAATTCATTATTTCATGTCTAAAATAATAAAATTGTCGCTGCCGAAACAGATCTACGCAATGGATTTGCAAGGATTCTCGCCGGAGCAATAAACTTGGAACCTTTGCAATGGCTGTCAATCATAATAACCAAATTTGTTACCAGTCATCGGAATAAACCCGCACGAATGCACGAAACATAATCGGTCGTCAATCGTGAGCCAAGCGAGCAATTTTGCAAATGCTTTTGCCCTCCCCAAACTCAAATATTCGCAATGGTTTCGGCTGGGCACGACCCCCATTAAGTATAGATATTTGGGAAGTTCAAATGCACGATAATCAACGCTCTTGCTCGGCTCCGGAAAGATCTCGCAAATCGTCAAACAATCCGAAATAGGTCATCCAATCCCAGAATCATTACGAACGCGGGCTCTGCTTCAAAACAGCTGCATCACCACGGAGGGAAAGATGGGGACCATGTTTTTGCCATAACTTCCAGAAGGCAATTACAGGGTATTTAGTTACTGTACTCGCGATGGCTGTTCCCTTTTTTTTTCTTCTTGCTCGTTATTTTGCACCAAACACACGCCCCGTTCGCATTTATTTTTTGAACTTTTTTTTCGATAATTCGCCATCGGAACCATAAACCAAGACCAATGTTTATTTGGTGAGGCACACCCTTCCACTTCCACAATTTCCACCCCCAACACCATGTATCTTGCCAAGCCTCCTCCGCGCAACCAGTCATCCGCAGTCAATCGCTTAGAACCGTTCCAGAAGGGAACGGCGAAAAAAAAACTGCGTTTTCGATACAATTCTTCGGAGTAGCAGCGGCGAGTGAGCACAAGAGGGTTTATGGGGCGGCAGTGGTGATGATTATTCAACAGGAATTCGATTTCCTACGCCTCGCGATTGTATGTGCCGTCGACACGTTGTGGCAGCAGCAGCAGCAGCAGTAACAACGATTCTAGGCAACTCCGCATTTGCCGCCGTCGCCACACAACCCAACGCAACCCAACAGTTATTGCTGTCATGTACGGCTCCAAAGGATAGAAAAAGGTTGTGGATGGGATGGGTGAAAGCAGCAGCACATATAAAAACACGTTCGGCATCTCACTTTGACGGTGGGTACCTACATATTTCGCGATATCAGCAGGCAGAAGGGCCGAAGAGGGTGAAGGAATACTACGGAGCGGTGTCATCCAGCTGGAGCTTCGAGCAGACGAACGGCCGCGGTTATTCTGTGTTCGCCGATCTAATATCTTCATATGGCGAATGTTTTCTAAAGTTTATTGATTTTGTCAGCGAGAGAGAGATATAGAGAGGGTGCAGCCCTTTCATGTGACCCACCCGAGTGGAAACCATTGTCGCACATAAAAAAAGGGGAAATGTAGTCACTCAAGAAAACGCTGTCGCGTTCTGTGTGTGAAGTCGAACAGTAATAAAAAAAGCGCAAAACACGGCTGATTGCGATGATGACATGTTATGATCGAATACTCCCCATGTGATGAGCTCAGAAGCCATGGTGGAAATGGATTTCATAGCGGCTGCTTCGTGGTTGACCTGAATCAGGGAAATGGCGCGAGTTGCATTTGAGATATAAATGGTCCATTGCGTGAGCTTATGGCAATTTACACTGCGAATATTACTGGAAGTTATTTTTTTATTCAGGTACAAGTTACTCCCAACTAAGCAGTTCGTTCAATTCAGCAAACACATTGTACTCCTATGTGAAAGCTTTCCTTCGATGAATTGACTCTATCACATCGATTGGGTATTTTTCCGAAGTTCCGATTTCCCTCTCCAAAAAACTCTTGTAGCCAAATTTCGAATCACGAGTACATATATTTGTTCTCTATTTATATGGACACTAGCTGACCCGGCAAAATTTGTCCCGCCCATAATTTATTTTTCGTTATTGCATTCACGTTTTCGACGTAGGACTACGTCTTACATTAAGGGGGCCAAATCAGAAAACACGTCACGTTTTTATGAAACAAAGTTAACGTTAATAAATATTTTTGCTGCGAACGGATTTTAGCGATTTGCATACCAATCGAATCAGAATGTTTCTAAGATTTGTTTGATATGTTATACATTGCAATCCCATAGTCTGTATATGGTTTAAATTGATGAAAATTGGAAGCATTCCCATTTCCCAATACATTGGTTCTGTGGATTTGTGTGCTTTCCCGAACAGAGCTGTCAATAACGAGCAACTTATGCAGCCGCTAGAATAGAAACAGTCGGAGACGAATGAATCGTTGGATTTAAAGTCTCCGTAAATAGAGGAAAAGAAGAAGAAGAAGAATAGAAGCAACGAAGGGGGATAGCGAAAAGAGAATATTTGGGAAGTAAGCTGTTGCTAGCGTATAAGTATTGCATCTCCTCTGAGGAAAATTCTCAGAATCTTTCTGTGCCCGAAACAACAAGGATCAGATTATTCTGCTCGTTTTGTGTTTTATGTTTCCCCTCGAGCTGTGAACGCAAGCGAATATTCCACTTGAAATTTATCGCTGCAACTGTGTGCGTCTGATAGATGGTTGTTGAATGGCGATGCACGGAAGATGCCTCACGTTAAATAATGTTAAATAAAGTACAATGCGTGCATTGATATAAAGAAACAAATGGCGACATATGACCAATTAGTGTATTGTTCTCGCAAAGGCAAGAAAGAATCGTTGCTTCTCGAAATGATTCTACAAAACCACGCAAGCCATTAAACCTTTTCAGGGTCTCCGGAACTTTTTACTAAAGCGATAACTCAACTTTCGACAAATTCGGAAATAGTATCCGAAATGATAAATCAACAAATTAAAAAAAAAATTGCGTAGTCCTACGTCCTTAGCGGTCGTGCCTCGGATACAATCTTTCGATTTTTTTTTACTAAGCGCACGTTCATAGGTCCAATCGCAGAACTTTTGATTGATCGATCTTCTAATCGACCCTTTAAAATTATCTTTACTTTAAAATTCCTAGTACTTCTACCAAAACTCGTCATTATAATATCAGATTATTTTCAGACACAATTCTCGTTCAAGATTTTTCAACCACTTGCAAATAACACGTTTATCCGTTACATGGAATAAATGTTTGACACAGAAAATATGATGGAATAAAGGCATCTCTAAATTGGACAATTCCTTTCCCGAGTTTTGCTCTTTTCAACACATTCGGTGATCCATTTTTATTTGTATAGATAGAAGCAGATAGAGGAGTGCGTTTTATCACAATAAAAAAATTCAATTGTCATGTTTGGTTGAAATATGTGTATTATTTTTATGGGACCCCCTCTCCATTTCAGAGGAGGGAGTGGTGTCATACCACCATAGAAACATTTCTCATATTCAAAAACCTTCACATGCCAAGTTTTCGAGTTATGCAGAAATTTGTGTTTCATTTATATGGTAGCCTCCCCTTAGAGAGGAAGGAGGAGTGTCGAACTACCATAGAAACGTTTAGCGATCCCTAAAACCTCTATATGCTAAGTTTAATTCCATTTGTTTGATTAGTACTCGAGTTGTTCAGTACTCCCCTCCCCTCCTCCTCTTTAGATTAGAGTGGGTGGAGAAGGGAGGGAGGAGAAGTGTCGATTCACCATAGAATAGTTTCGTGCCCCCTAAAACCTCCATATGCCCAATTTGGTTTTATTTGCTTGATTAATTCTCGAGTAATGCTTAAATGTGTGTTTAGTATGTATGGCAGCTCCCCTCTAGCGAGGGGGTTGGAGCGTCTAACCACCGTTAAAACATTCATTGCATCCTAAAACCTTCAAATGCCAAATTTTGTTTCATATGCTTGATTAATTCTCGAGTTATGCAGAAATTTGTGTTTCATTTGTATGGTAAACAAATTCCAATTGTTTATTGGCACAGCTTTTTCTGGGGAATTGTTCTTGGACAGTGGTCAGTGACCACTAGGGTGTCAATGAATGTATGGGAATTTTTTTTTAAAAAGTTACCCTATACAAAATGTTCACCACCTCGGAAAAACACGCTATGCCAAATTTCAGCTCAATCGGACTTAAGGGAGAATGGCGCAAAGCGGTCAAAGCTTGAGTTTTTTGAAAATCGAAAAATCACCCAAGGGGGAAGTAAAGGAAATCGAGGTTTTCGAAAAACAAAATTTTGATGCCAAATGTCATAAAATTGCATGAAACGTCGAGATCTAGTGTCATCTTGTAAAAAATTTTCTGGGACTTTCGGAGTACGAAACGAAAAGTCTGGTTTAGGGTGCCAATAAAAATTTATCTCGATTTTTCATTCGGAACTTGCTACGAAATGTTGATAATTTACCCTATGCAAAATATCAGCTCGTTCGGACTTCGTTTACTGGTGTCTCAAACGTTTAAATTTAAGGTTTTTTTTAAACCGAAAAATCACCAGAAATCAGGGGTTTTAAAAAAAATGTTGATGCCAGATGTCTCAAAATTGCATAACACATCAAGATTTACAGTTATCTAAAAAAATTGTTTGTCAAAAATCGGTTTTTCAGGCAGAAAAATGACCAAGTGCCAATAAAACACAAAAAAATCGAGATAACAGTAAATCTCGACGATTAATGCAATTGTAAGACATTTTGCATCAAATTTTTATCTTGAAAACCTCGATTTTCGGTGATTTTTGGTTTTTAAAAAAAAACTCAAATTTTAACGTCTGTGACACCAGTAAATGAAGTCCGGCTGAGCTAATATTTTGCATAGGATATATTATCGTGCAAATCAACATTTCGTCGCAAGTTCCGAATGAAAAATCGAGATAACTATTTTTATTGACACCCAAAACCACTCTTTTCGTTTCGTATTCCGAAAAAAAAACTAAGTCCCACAGTGTCGATTTTTGAATACAAAATTTTCAAGATAACACTAGATCGACGTTTCATGCAATTTAATTTGGCATCCAAACTTTTTTTCGAGAACCCCGATTTCCTTTACTCCCCCCTTGGATGATTTTTCGATTTTCAAAAAACTCAAACTTTGACCGCTTCGCGTCACTCTCCCTTAAGTCCGATTGAGCTGATATTTGGCATAGGGTGTTTGTTCGAGGTGGTGAACATTTTTTTATCGGGTAACTTTCTAGATGACCATTTTCATTGGCACCCTAATGTAGGTGTAGTGGGCAATAATATCGGGGAGAAATGGAAAACGATTTTTCTCTGTTTTTTCGAAGATTTTCTGGACTATTACCCTTTCGAATTTGACGTTGAATTATTCAATAAACAACAATCGCGCCGTAAATCGAAAGGCAGATTTGAAAACTCCGATGAATTTTGCCAAGAATAATCTGTTACTTTGACGAAAAAAAAATTATTTTAATTTTTTGCATCGATTTCAAAAAAGTGCCAAAATCATGATTTTTAAAGTACTTTACAAAATCCACTGTAATTCAGCAAATATCACAGTAAGTTCTAATGTTTGGAGTCAAATTTTTAGCCTAGGTTGTTCCCTAAACATCTGTGAACATTTCATATTGATATGTTTAGCCGTTTTTCCTATCCGATTTTCATAAATCCGAACATAAATTTCTGAATAAATCGAGAATTAATGAAACAAATGAAACCAAATTTGGCATGTGGAGGTTTTAGGGTGCAAAAAATGTTTTTACGGTGGTTAGACACTCCACCACCCTCCCTAAGGGGGAGCTGCCTTACAAATGAAAGACAAATTTCTGCATAACTCGAAAACTAATCAAGCAAATAGAGCTAAATTTGGCATGCGAAGGTTTCAGGGGACACGAAACGTTTCTATGGTGAATAGACACTCCTTCCCTCTCTCTGAACAATTCGAGAACTAATCAAACAAATGGAATCAAACTTAGCATATAGAGGTTTTAGAGATCGATAAACGTTTCTATGGTAGCTCGACACTCCTCCCCCCTCTCTAGAGGGGGGCTCCCATACAAATGAAACAAAAATTTCAGCATAACTCGAGGACTAATCAAGCAAATTGAGCCATATTTGGCATGTGGAGGTTTTAGGGGGCACGAAACGTTTCTATGGTGGTTCGACACACCTACCCCATTTCCAAGGGGGGGCTGCCAAACAAATGAAACACAAATTTCTGCACAACTCGAGAATTAATCAAGCAAATGGAATCAAATTAGGCATATGCAGGTTTTAGGGTGCAATAAATGTTTCTATGGTGGTTATACACTCCACCCCCGCTCTAAAGGGGGGCTGGCATACAATTGAAACACAATCTTCTGCCTAACTCGAGAACGCATCAAGCAAATGCATTCAAATGTGTGATGTGAGGGAAGGAAGAGGGAGAGGGGGTCCCATAAAAATTATGCACATATTTAATTCAACCAAGCATGACAATTAATGTGATAAAACGCACGGAAAACTCTGAAAGAAAATGGGAAAATTGGAAAAATTCAATTCGCATGTGTTCTACAATTACCTATTGACAAGTGTTGTTAGTCCATTTGATGTTTGCGGTTACGAAATTGATCTTCGTTCGAAAGTAGAAATGGATTTTAATGTGATAAAACGCACTTCTATATCGTCTTCTATCTATATAAATAAAAATCCATCGCAGAGTGTGTTGATAAGAGCAAAACTTGAGAAAGGAATTGTCCGATTTGGGGCTGTCTCCATCTATTATATTTTCTGTATCAAATATTTATTTCATGCAACGGAGAAACATGTTATTTGCAAGTGGATGAAAAATCTTGCACGAGAATTGTGTCTGAAAATAATCTGATATTATAATGTCGAGTTTTGGTAGAAGTACTGAAATTTTATAGTAAAACATAATTTTAAAGAGTAGATTAGATGATCAATCAACGAACAGTTTTGCGATTGAATCCATGAACGTGCGTTTAGTGCGTTTAGATACTTAGTACGGGGATGTGATAACGAACTTACACTTGTCATGGTCATGGGTGTCACCCCTCTAAGGGTGACACCCGGGGCGGACCGCCTCCTGCACCCCCCCCCCCCCCCTACGCTACGCCACTGATTTCGACTGGATGTTGTATTACGAAAAAGTTGTATTACGAAAGTTTGTATAATACATATTTTCAAATCAAACTTTCAACTTAATTAGAAAAAAAATCGATTCAGAATAAAACTAATTCGCTGTCGTGCGGAACACATAATGCACAATAAACAACCCACGAAAGGGCACGAAAACGCGATATCGCGCTGTCAGGCTGCAGCGAACACAAGATCCTACCATATTCCGCCACAAAGCAGCTTTGTATTTCATCTGTTGAATGCTTCTGCTGCTGCTACAGTGTTGCTTCGGAAAATGACTAATTGTGATACGTTTTTCACGTTAAGTCGTGAGGTGGGTGGGCGTCGTGGGATGAGGAGGGGGTTGCTTCTGGCAATAATGGCACGAATTGAAATCATCCTCCCCTGGCTTGGTTTGATAAACGCTGTTCGGTACGGTTGCTTTGAGTGCCGTGGGGTGGTGGAGGGTGGTTCCACAAAAGGAGAATAGGTCTCACAATAGATTGCGCCTTAAATTAGGTACGCACGGTGGTCTTCCCGGCTCACAAACAAACGCACACACCACACACGTGATTCCATTTCGAATGGATCCTCGCATTCGCCGACGTGTCAGTTCCCGGCCCAGCTCAAAGCGCGTTTTTCTTTCTCCACGCTTCTCGCTCCGCGCACAAATTGATGGTAATAATTCCTCTTGTAATACACGGGAAATTAATTACCTTCGGATAAGGACCCGCGCGTAACATGGCGCGGAAAATATGGATGGTGCGGACGACGACGACGACGGCGGGTGTGAAGCCGAACGAGGGCACTAATGTATGGCCAATATGGGCGCCGGCTAGTGTTTCTGCTGATGATGTCGGGCGTAATGGATATTGCAATGCCATATTCGGAAATTCATTGCTTCGATTGGAAGAGGGGTTCGAGCTCTGATTGGGTGTGGATGCACGACGAAAATATGAATCTGAAAAAAAGAACGGTCGTTTGAGAATCAGTGTTTTAATTGGAATTTGCAATAAGAACAACACGGTAGTGATTGAAAAAGAAATGAAATATGTAATTTATTATAGTGCGAAAAATATGCAAAATAAAGTGCACATCGATATTTTTTAGTGTTTTTCGGAACTTTTCAACTACGTATTAAATAAGCAAATGGAGTAAATATGTACATTATTCTAAAGCTATACGTTTCTTGTTTAAGAATGATTCACACATATACTTCTGGTATAAGGTATGTGGAAGTTATTTCCCCAATACAACACTATTGATGAGCCCAAAGTGGCCATCCTGAAAGAGTGGCGGACTATCGAGCAATATACTTTGAACAACTTGATTTCCAGAGTGCCTAGCAGAATTGAACATGCAGGGTTATTGGCATTGGGAACATATTCATAAAATTGAATATTGGGCCATGTATCGATTATTCAAGTAAGTGTGGCTATAGGAAATAGCCAATGAATTTCATGAGTTTGTGAATAAAAACCAAACAAATTCTTAATATTAACATTTTTTTCTTCGAATTCATCTAGTTTAAGAATCAACCCAAAAATGTATGTAACACAATGTAACACAAAAATTCATAACGTTTGATCTACTGGACCGATTCATAAAATATTAAAGCCAATTATTAAAAGCCAATATTAAAATATTAGACTTGCGAGAAAAAATGGATTTTGATTTCGTAATTATTCATTGTATTATTTTTGTATAGTTTACATGGTTTCGGGACCAAACATGCTATATTTTTTTATATTTTTTCTTGAAATTTTTTTACATAACATATCAAAAAATCAGATATAAGTTATTTTTCTTTTTTAAGTTATGATTTTTCAAAGTTAACATGTTTTCAGTCTTCGTTCAATATTTCTATGCAACTAGACTAGATGTATGCGACTAGAATTCAATCAATTGGCAAATGTATCATTTTTTCAAAAAAAAAAAATGGCTTTATGGTAGTTCAAAAGTAATAAATTTTTGAAAAAAGGCATTTTTGTAAAAAAGTGAAAAATGATTTCTTGGACCATCGGTTAACTTTGAAAAATCATAAATCAAAAACGAAGTAAAAATGCCTCTCTGTATTCGACATATGTGATGTGAAAAATCCTCAGCTTTCCAGAAAAAATATAAAAAAATATAGCATCCTTGGTCCCGAGACCATGGAAACGATAAAAAACGAATACAATCTATAATAACGAGAACAGAATTCGAATTTTCTGCAGGTGAAGTATTTTTTTCAAAAAAGAGCAGGCGATTGGCTTTAATTTGATATGTCGATCATCTGAATCTGTCAAGTTGTTCAAAAGTTATGAATTTACGAAAAAGGTTATTTTTTGGAAAAAAAAGAGGAAAAGGATTTTGGACAACCCTAAAATGGAAATGGTCACCCTACTGAAAAAAAGGGTATTAGTTTTGCGATAAAGAACAAAAATACCACTTTTCACGAACATCTGAGAACCACTATATCGGTTTGGCATGGAACGGCTGTATATATAGAAAATGTATTTGTATATGAAGTAAAATTCTGATTATACGCGAGCGTAACATGAGCAAATTTATAACACATGCGAATTGAGGCTCTTTTGGTATTAACAAGTTCTTCCGCACAGTAACTCGATGTTTATCATTCCTTAATATTTTCCTTCGTTGATCGTATTGTTCTCACATATTCACGTTAGAGAGCCTTAACCCTACTCTTCGTTGACCGAGTCATTTTGATTGAATGTAATACTTTTCTGTTTACTTTTTTTGAAAGCATAGACAGCCGTATCAGTGGTCCGAGCTCTGCAATACAATTCTATAACCAATGTTAAAGTTGCTAAAACTTCCATTATAGACCCATTCAACGTAAAAATAATAACTTTATCGATATCAACAGAATTTTATTTTCGAGTTTTCCGACGTTTTTCACTATACAGTGCGACGGCAGATGAAAATTTGATATATTGTGAGTAAACGATTAGAGTTTGGTTGATATTACTTGATGGGAAGTGTGCGAAAACGATCATTTTATTCACACTGTTTCGCAAAATTATTGATTTTCGGACGAGTTAATTACAAACGAACTCGACACACAATCATGTTGATGGGTTTCCGGAGTGACACAGGAGCTTCAGAAGTTGCTTCCTTTTGCTAACGAAGACTCATGACGAATTTCATGCCAACTCGACTAGCCGTCGGCAGCACCATCTGAGATAGCAGTGAAACATTGTGGGTGTAAAAATATGTCTTTTAAGGAACTTTGCATACTTGAAATATTTCTAAAAATAATTAGACTACTTTTTGGAAAAAGCCAATTTTTTTTCTTAATTTTTTACAAAAATTTAAAACTTAAAAACAATGATATCTACAAAATTCTTGTCAAAGGATGAAATATAGGAAATTATTTAAATTTTCATAAAAAATACTAAAAATTTTTTGGAAAAAAATTTTGCTGACAAAAAAAGTTATTTTAAGAATTAAAATTCATTTTTCTCAAAGACGTAGTTTTATAAAATTCCCAAAAATATACGTAGGTATAGCCCTTACAATTCCCAATAAGTCGTCCATACATCGGAAGATGGGCACTTTTACAGGGAAAAAGTTTTTCGAATAACAACTTTTTCATTTTTTCATGTTTTCGAACAACTCTTTCCATGTAAATGTGCCCATCTCCCGATGTATGGAAAACTTGTTGGAAATTTCAAGTTGGAAACTATTCCTATGTATATTTTTGGGAATTTTAAAAAAAATACGTTTTTGAGAAAAATGAATTTAAATTCTTAAAATAACTTTTTTGTCAGCAAAACTTTTTTCCAAAAAGTTTTCAGTATTTTTTTGTGAAAATTTAAAAAATTTCCTATATTTTATCCTTTGACAAGAATTCTGTAGGTACAGGTCGGACTCGATTATCCGGAGTATCGATTTTTTTTCACTCCGGATAATCGAATCCTCCGGATAATCGAGTCGAAACAATGTTTTTCCTTTATTTGATATTTCTATTAATAACAAATGAGGGGCTCAGAATGAAAGGGGTGTAAGTGATTTGATCGATTTCTCTACATCGACTCTCTCTTTTGGTCATAACTTAGCTGCAAATACATTCCCAGCTGTATTTGAAAATGTGGAAGATAGGTCAGAACCTCATCTATCGAATTGTATAGCAAACTTAAATTGGAACGTTTTTGCAGTTGAGTTATTAACTAAATAAAAAGTTGATGAAGAGAAATCGATCAAGTCATTTAAACCCCTTGCATTCTGAGCCCCTCATTTGTTATTTTTGCATGTATTTTTCGTTTTTTGAAAATAAAAAAGGAATTTGATTTCTGATTGGGGATGAATGAAATTAAAGTCAGAAAACACCTCTCTCACATGAAAAAAAAAATTAATTTATCCAGATTCTCTCAGGAGGTGATAGACGATCATATTTGATGTGAAAAATACTTCTACGCATATGTTCGAATTTCAGCAATGACAGAGTTACAGAACTTTTTTTTTGTTTCGGACTCTGTTGCTCCATACTGGCTCTACATTAAAAAGTACGCTACGGAAGACGATCCTGATGCTTTCATTTGAAAGATGAGAAAATTTAGTACAGGATATAGTAGAGGAATGACTAAATTAGTGAATTTTGATAACATTTTGTAAGTGGAACACTTAAAAGTTAATAATTTTTAATGTGTTATTATTAATTTTATCCTAAAAATTTATATTAAACTAGATTGTTTCTTCCAATTAAAATGAAGTTCGTCAACCGCTTCACAATTTGTTCTTTGACGCACAACTTCTATCTTTCTTAATTTGGCTGTAATATCGATATAAACAATTCCTGGTGAAAATTCAAGCAAAATCTTCAAAAATCACCATTTGTAGTGGCCGCCATCTTAGATTTGCATTTTTTTAAATAACTATTTTCTACTAGTCAAGCCCTTTTCATTTGATACCCATATTGATGGGGTTGTGAAAATAATATATATGGCGCCATCTTGTGGTCTCGGCCATTTTGGATTTGAATTTTTCATAAATAACTGTGTTCTACTAGTCAAGCCCTTTCATTTGATAACCATATTGATGAGGTTCTGAGAAAATATGAAATTCACCATTTTGTAGTGGACGTCATCTTGAATTTGCATTTTTCATAAATAACTGTATTCTACTAGTCAAGCCCTTTCGTTTGATACCCATATTGATGAGGTTCTGAGAATATATGTAATCCGCCATTTTTTAGTGGCCGCCATCTTGGATTTGCATTTTTCGTAAATAACTGCATTCTATTAGTTAAGCATATTCTTTTGATACCCATATTAGCTATTCAATATATAATTATTATACAAATTATTCAAAATTTCCGAAAATCAAAAATAAAGTATTCCGGATAATCGAATCCCGGATAATCGAGTCTACGGATAATCGAGTCCGACCTGTATTGAGAATGGCGTGAAAAAACGAAAAGGTGCCTTTTTCACCATAGATCCTATGGTGTACCATATAAGGACGCAAATATATGGTACTAGTGCCAAAATGTTTTATTTAGTACCCTATACAATATTTTCCATACAGCTGGTGATTTAGTTTGGGGGACTTTTTACTCCCTTACCCAGCCAGACTCTTTGGAAATATAAAAAAAATTTTCTTGTACCGCGCAACACTGAAAAAATCACACATATCTATGAAAGCCGTAGGAACACATTTAAATATGAATTAGAGTAGTACTGAATCTCTAAATCCCAAAAAAAAATTTCAAAGGTTCAATTTTTTTTTAGTACTAAAATGTTTGATGAAATATTTTTTCGATATTTTGTCTTGATCAGTGTCTTAGAATATCAACAAATATTCACGAGAAACGAATATGATTTTGTACCAGTGTAAATGAATTTTTTTCAGCCTGAAACACACTGCCCTCATTATTTTGATGACAATAACAAACGAGTTCATTTTGTTCATATCGCTGTTGCATGAGCACATTTGCTATAATGAATGAATGCGACATTGAGTGGGGTTCATAACTTCGCTGTTATTTATACTTTGGATATCGAAAGCAGCAAATTGATATTCATCACATCCGAAACGATATTCGTTCTGGCAGTGAATTTAAGTTCAAAATAAATTTTATTTGGCGAGACGGTAGCAACGGCATATGCAGAATGGATACAACGAGTGGTTTTAGCTACCGTCAAGTCATTTGCGACATCGGGAATTCCATAAGGTATTTCCGATTACGGCATCCGGCAACTGCAAAACCCAACCGCACACAGCAGCTTCAGGTTAGAAGTTAACAACAGCTGATATTCATTTGGCTGAAATGAAATTCAGTTCTAACGTTTCCGATAATCAAAATGAAAATGACACTGGGTGGAAAAAATAAACATCGAAACATATTGAAGAACAAAAGTTCATTTGCTCATATTCAATGGTTGCCTGGATCTGTCATTTTAATTTTCGTTTGGAATTTATAGGTTTTCGATGCAACCTAGCCCGAATATCTATGCATTTGATCTTAGCTAATATGATTTTTTCCAACACTGGTCTTGATACACCGTAGTAAGATGCACATTCAGTATTTTTTTCAAACTTTTATCTCGAAGCTTTTGAGGATGGCGTGAAATAAACGAAAAAGTAGGATCTGCAACGTCGAGAGGTTTTTTTCCCTTCTATTGTCTAGCTACTGAATCAATACCATAATCGTCAAGTCACGAACGATTTCAAATGTCTGCCTGATCATTGCAGTCAGACTTTTGATGGAAGACGCCGAAATCATCATTAATTGTGTCCCGACCACGAGCAGAATGATTTTTCATATAGGCGAACAAATCTGTATATAAGAAACGTTTTTCTGCAGTCCTTTCAATCAGGGCTTCAGGCAGCTGTTCCGAAATTTCTGATCGTTGCTCCGATAGCTGGCCTAGCATAAATTACAATCCAACGTCAACTTCATGAAGGGGGCGGTTCTTCCGAGATAGCAGTTCAACAGCGACCAGAACTGGTTCGAGGGCACCAATTCCTTTATTGCTGTCAGTTTTTCATCGCTGAAGCTTATCCCGTGCTTCCTTTTCAGATCGGGCAGCGATTTTTGAACTGAAGTTCGGAGATCGTTGAATCGGCGTAACATTGTCAGTTGTGTTTTTTCGATCTTATTTTGATTCTCGAGTAATATTTCAAGGTGGCATAAATGCAAATATTTTTTTATGGTGTAAACATGAAAATTACCGAAATTACCGGTAATTCGGTAATGAAAAATGATCCGGTATTACCTGGTAAAACCGGTTAACAATCCCTAGTCACAATTTTTTTTTTATAAATTTGTTTATTTTTACAGGTTCAGTTGCATAAGTTTAAAGGAGCCGAAATCTTAAATATATTTTTAAAACTATATATATGAACAATTTTCTTAAATCTATGGTTAGTAATGTGGGAAACCGATTACTCGCGGTGAATTCGAGATTAGAAGGGTGACATATTTTTCTCAGGAAAAGGATGGGGTATAAGGAAATTATTACAATGTTGATAATCACACACACTCAATTCTTAAATCTATTCGTACATCTATTGTGAATCTACATTTCATTCTCCTGTTTATAGCAAGCGGACCAATTACTCATAAAGGAAGAAATGGAGGGTATAAGGATATAAGGATAATCACACACGAACATCGATAGATTTAAGGAAAACATATATTTGGGACATGTAATCAAGGTCTAACCGAGCCAACACATCTCTCACCGGCACATTGGGCTGCCTTCCTCTAGCCCGAAGGGAGTTTTCCCATGAACCATGGTTTGAGGCTAACCTTAGGGATAATCGAGTGGAGCCACCGGCCCAATTGTACTCACAATTGAAGCTCGATAAAAAATTCACACGATTTCCGGTCTTATTGGTTTTACAGAAGATTATTCGGTTACCTTCTCAGGTTTCCCAAAGTTAATTTTCCGTCATTGTTGAATATGGTTGAATAAAGAATATGCGCGTCGAATAACAGAATATTTCACCGATCCGATTGATTTTAGAAGGATTTTCCTAGGTTACGTTCTCAGGTTTCCCACATTTAATTGTCGATAAAAAAGTACATCTGATAACTAATAGAATATTAGTCCGGCTATGAATTTTACAGGTTTTCCATCTTAGCATACCTAAAGATAATCTTTATAGCGTGTGATTTACGGATTTTCGTTTAATAGAGTGGTCGATAGTTCGCGTTTACATAGTCACATCACTTACCGCAGTGAATCCTGATTTTTCTTAACCATTCCCACTAACAACTATCCCTTCCATGATAAATGCTAGGGAACCACGCTATAGAGGCGACCCTTCTGGCTTTCGGTCGGCGAATATCATACTAACATGCTGATTTTTTGTCCTACATACTTCTGTAGTTTAGGCATTCAAGAATATGCCTAAGAAAAGACTTATCTAAAATCCTATTATTTACTGAGTTAGAGCTATTTTAGTGATACGGTGTCTAACCTGGTACTGCCATAACAATGAACTTCAAACGCGTTTCTCTCGAAACTAGTTTTTTGAAACTGGCGTACACGATATCTCAAGTTCTACTGAACTGATTCTTGTCGAATTTTACAATCTGCATGCATCTCTCTATCGCATGAACCTCTAAAAAATATTATTTTTTAAATTTTACTATTTTTAAAAAATCGGTAAACGTAAGGAAAAACGTTTTAAACCGCATTTTGTTTTTCGAACGGCCGTCATTTTGTCAAAAAAGATGTTTTTGACTTGTCCGAGATTCATACGATAGCGGCAACTTTCCTCATTTAGAATCTGTTCGATTTTTTTTTGTTTCAGATAACCAGAAGGGCTGGAATCGTGTACGCCATGGCACAACTTTTTTTTTTGAACCCCCTTACTTCATCAGCTCTTAACTATTCTAGTTATGAATATTTTTTCTCCGTACAATATTTGTTTTATTGTTAAAATATAATAATAATTATATAATGGATGGTAAAACTATTCTTTGTTTTATTTTACGGAGCTCGAACAAACGCTCGAAGTTCGTGTCTCTACACTAGAATACTCTTTTAATGACCAATGTCTTTACACCCACAACGTTTCATTGCAATCTGAGATGTTGCCGCCGATGGCCAGCCGAGTTGGCATTAAATTCGTCCGTTGCTCTCGGCGCATTTGTTTTTTGGCTCGTCTTCGAATTTTGTTTATTCCAGTTTGACAATTGAGCTTTATAGTGAGTTCGTTTTTAAAACTGAGTCAGTGCCAAACTGACTCTGTAATAAAAAAACGTTTTCAGTTTCACGAATGCGGTTGTTTGTTGGGTTGCGTTATATAGTCTGATTTGTTTATAAAGGGTGTGTCACATCAAATTGCATCACGGAAAAAACGCTGTAGAAATTCGCCCAGTAGACCGATCCTTTTGAAAATTTTAGACAGTAAAATAAAAACTATTAAACAACTTTTGGCATTTTCTTTTTATTCATTCTTCGAGCCCAAGCCCGTATGCTCGCACCTTCCTCTTTACCCTGTCCATAAGGTTCTGTACAACGTCAGGTTGTAGTTTTTTTTTTTAACAGAAATCCATTTTCTCTTGAAGTCCGTCTCCGATTTGACAACTTTTGGGTTCTTCCGGAGGGTCTGCTTCATAATCGCCCAATATTTCTCTATTGGGCGAAGCTCCGGCGCGTTGGGCAGGTTCATTTCCTTTGGCACGAAGGTGACCCCGTTGGCTTCGTACCATTCCAACACGTCCTTTGAATAGTGGCACGAAGCGAGATCCGGCCAGAAGATGGTCGGGCCCTCGTGCTGCTTCAATAGTGGTAGTAAGCGCTTCTGTAGGCACTCCTTAAGGTAAACCTGCCCGTTTACCGTGCCGGTTATCACGAAGGGGGCGCTCCGCTTTCCGCAAGAGCAGATCGCTTGCCACACCATGTACTTTTTGGATAGTTTCTGCTTGCGAATCTCCTCCGGAACGCTCCGGAACAGGCCCGGCAGCTGACGAAAGACCGCTTTGACGTAGTTTTCGTCGTTCATTACCAGGCAATGCGGCTTCGTCAGCATTTCGGTGTACAGCTTCCGGGCTCGCGTCTTCCCCACCATGTTTTGCCTTTCGTCGCGGTTAGGAGCCTTCTGAACCTTGTATGTACGCAGGTCCTCCCGCTGCTTGGTCCGCTGGACGAATGAACTTGACAAATTCAGCTTATTGGCGACATCCCGGACCGAACTTCTCGGATCACGTCTAAACTGCTTAACTACGCGCTTGTGATCTTTTTCACTGACGGAGCATCAATTTTTGCCGTTCTTCACCTTCCGGTCGATGGTTAGGTTCTCGAAGTATCGTTTTAGTACTCTGCTGACCGTGGATTGGACGATTCCCAGCATCTTACCGATGTCCCGATGTGACAACTCCGGATTCTCGAAATGAGTGCGCAGGATTAATTCACGACGCTCTTTTTCGTTCGACGACATTTTTCCAAATTTACGAAAAATTGACAGTGAAGCATGGCCAACGTGATCTATACACTCTTATCTGATTATAAGCGAAAGCTGAAGATATAATTCCTAAAAATTAAATTCCTACTGCGTTTTTTCCGTGATGCAATTTGATGTGACACACCCTTTATTTGCGATGACAAATGTACAGTGTCGACGTCTGGTGGCGATATTAGTGCTTGGGAGGTAAATTATTTTCTATCAGATCAGAAGGGCCGAATGCAGTGTAAAAATATAAAAGTTTGAATTAAAATTTTTACTATTGTGTGATTACCTAACACATGTAGTCCTCACACTCACTTAACCATTTGTCGATGCATTTCCTGTTTGTTCCACAAATAATTACTATTATAATATAAAATCATCATTAGGCACAGTTTTCGTTCGATGTTTCTGCGATATCGAAAAACATAATACACTGAAAATGATTCTAATTCTGCAACAAAACTGAATTTCTCATGAAAATCAGGACAAAAGCTAGATTGTGAAAAATAAATCAGGATGCCCCAAATAGATTTCAAAATCATGACATGTCATGCTAAATCGGGACAGATGGTCATCCTACAAATATACATCGAAGAATTGTATCATATATATCAGGGTTTCTCAAAGTGGTCGATATCCCCTTGGGGTCGATCTCGGTTTCCAAGGGTTCGACACAAACGAAAATTGATTTTGGGGGTCGACGAGGTCTAAAAATCGACCCCTATTAATTAACACTTGTTCTTACTTGAAACTTGAAACTTGTCAAGTTTGTATATTCTTTTCCCGCTGCGCCTATGAGTTTCTTCACCCACAAAAGCTCCAAACTTTCTTCTTTTCGACGATAGTTTTTTTTAGCATATCGCACGAATCCAAAGTATCACAAAACTCGAGGAATTCCTGTTTACTTTCGTTCGCCACGGTACCACTGATTCTATTTTTCTCGACGAAATGTTCAAGAGCGAAATTCATGCGCTTTTTTGCAAACTACAGGGTTTTCCAACTTTAAATTCCGAAAGTAAATTGAAATAAAACACACTTAGATTTCGAATTTCGATGAAGCTTTTATTTCAAATTAAAGTTTGGTTTGTGCCATTATGTGTGAAATACAACATCATTCTAATGTCCACCTAGGGCTTCCTCGCACACCTTGATACGGAACTGGTAATTTTCGATGACTTTTCGGCACATATGGGGCGGTATCTCGGTCATAACTTCACGAAAGTTGTCTTTCAAATGTTCAAGAGTTTGCGAAGAGTTGGCATAGACACGGTCTTTCGCATAACCCTACAAAAAAAAGTCTAGCGGGTTCAAATCGCATGATCTGGACGGCCAATTGGCATCACCAAAACGCGAAATTATGCGTCCCTCAAATTTCGTTCGCAATATGGCCATGTTCGGTCGTGTTGTATGGCACGTGGCGCCGTCCTGTTGAAACCACATGTCATCCGTATCCATATCTTCAATTTGTGACAAAAACGTGTGGATTTTCTGAGCCCCATATACGGAAATTTTGGGTGTTCACATAGCCACCGAGCTCGAAATGTGCCTCATCGCTGAAGAAAATTTGATGCGAAAATCCAGCATTTTGCTGCTGTTGTTCGTTCACCCAATCGACGTATGCCCGACGCATTCCATGGTCACCACGCTCTCATTTTTGAACCAGTTGGACTTTATATGGATGTAGGTGCTAGTCCAAATGCAAAATTCGTCACAATGATGTGTTTGACAAGCCCAATTGCTGAGCACGCCGTGGAATCGAAACATTCGGGTCATCCTCCACACTGGCAGCAACAGCAGCAATATTTTCGGCCGAACGCACATTACGATGATGCACAGGTTTCACAATATCCGCTACGGATCCAGTTTGTTCGAATTTACTCACTACATTAGCGATTGTGTGCTCTGTAAAAAAATCCGTCCGTAATGCTCGAAAAATATTTGCCGGTTTTTCATAATTTTTATAGCAGAATTTAACAAGCGCAGGGCTGTATACTTTTGGAAGCCCGAAATGGAAAACCCTGTATATCAGGGGTTCTCAAACTGTTTTGGGCGAGAGACCCTTTTTGCAGAATGAAGTTATACCAAAGACCCCCATAGCAAAATTTCTTAAAAAATCTCTAGTTTTTTTCTTATTCATACATAATACTTACCAATTTAAAAACTTTGCGGTTGATGAAATGAGAAAACTTGACCTTATTTTCTTATTAAAATTCAACAAAATAAATATATACATGAAATTCAGTAATTATCAAGTGTAACTAATTATTTTTAAATACACGTTACTTACAAATACTTAAGTAGGTAATTTTTAAAACTAACTTTAAAACGCAAAGTAAAATTAAAAATGTGTTCCTGAAAAACCCAATCCTACGTCAAAAACTATGGGTGGATTATACCTAAAATACAACCGCAAGGTTGACGTAGGACTACCGTTGGCTTAGTAGACATTTGAGTGTATTGATTAAATTATTGATTGAACCAGTGATTAAATGAAACAATTTCCGAATTCAGATGCGAACAAATCCCAATTTAGGTCAATGCATGTATTGTGAAAAGATTACTTTCCTTGTTGCAAGTCGTATGGCATGATGCCTTGTTCATTTCATTCATTTCTGGTGGACTTCCAAAATATGTGTTAGGCATCAATCAACGTAAAAAACGAAAACCAAGAAAACCGAACATTCATAATTTTCGGTGACAAGTATCCTGAACGCTACGCTTTTTTAAATTATTTTCAATCACTTCATTTAAGTTCACTGTGTAATCACGTTGTAATCACTTGAATAACATTAGTCGACGAGTATATTATCATTCAGGGTGGAAACTCAACCTGGAAAGCAGGTAAAACCTGGAATTTTCATTCAAATCAGATGGATTAACGTTTTCAATTGGGCAATCTTCCTCAGCAAGTGGTAGACATGATCCCATGAAACTCTAGTGCTCTAGTGCTAAGCTCTTTCCGCATATGTTTCCGGATAGTGGAATGGCACCAAAGATGCATCTCAGCAGAACTAAAATGAGCTACCTGATCACATACGGTATTGAGCCATATTTTTTGAATGGTATCCTTCGTTTACTCGAAAATTGTAAGTATATCGTTATCGACTTTGACGAAACGTTAAATAAGATTTCACAACGCAAGTGGGTCAACGCAGCATTGACGGTCCCCATGTTAATTGGAGTAGTGAAGCAGTTGAATGAAGAAATTCGTGAAACCCGAAGCAGGCAAAACTACGAGCTCACGAATATAGGCAGCTGCAGTTTGCAAGTTTTCACAATTCATTCAAGAAGGAATGAAAAAGACTGTTTGGAAAATTGATGAATTCCTCCAGTGTTTCTACAGCCTGCTTGACAACGTCCCGTTAAGATGTGCGGAGTACTATTGAATTATTGGATCGGCTGAAGTTTTGGGGGGTAAAATGGATCGAAACCCAACCGATGGTATAAATAGCCCTGGACATGCTGCCGTACCTTAAAACCTACGTAGCCACAGTCTAAGCACAAAAGGAACGTAAATACAAAGATACGCATCCAGATTTGCGTAGGAGCTTCGCTGCTGTTTTCACAGCCAATACTATTAGAGTAGTTGCAGAGGCTTTCGAGGATAAATTGTTGGGGTGTTTTCTTAACACCAGCTGCTGCTGTTCAACCATTTATGACGAGCTTTCAGAGTGACGATCCTATAGTATCCTTTCCATTCGATCTAACGAACCTTTTTAAACCAGTAATGAATAAATTGATCAATCCAGCACTTTTGAGAGGAAATCTGAAGTCCCTTTTAAACGTCGATCTTTCCGATGATTCGTTTCTGCTAAGCAGCGGCTGAAATTGAATTAGGATTCGTTGTAAAAGTTGCAAGCAACAGTGTTGTGGAAACAATCAAGTTTATGAGATAAATATCTGGATTTATGTGAGAACTGTAAAGAGTACATAAAAAAAAACTGTAAAACTGTAAAACATAAAGGAACGATCACCTATATATACACACGATATATTTGTTGTATCCAGCGTTTATACAGGGTTTTCCATTTCGGGCTTCCGAAAGTATACAGCCCTGCGCTGACAACCGTTTGACATAGCTGTCAACCAAAGCGTCATATCGTTAGTTGAATGTCTGCCATTTTACAATATGGATCGTTTTAGCATCGCACAACGTGTTAATTTTGTTAAATTATACTATAAAAATGATGAAAAACCGGCAAATGTTTTTCGAGCATTACGGACGGATTTTGGTCGTCATGGACGGCCTACAGAGCACACAATCGCTAATGTAGTGCGTGAATTCGAACAAACTGGATTCGTAGCGGATATTGTGAAACCTGTGCATCATCGTAATGTGCGTTCGGCCGAAAATATTGCTGCTGTTGCTGCCAGTGTGGAGGATGACCCGAATGTTTCGATTCCACGGCGTGCTCAGCAATTGGGCTTGTCAAACACATCATTGTGACGAATTTTGCATTTGGACTAGCACCTACATCCATATAAAGTCCAACTGGTTCAAAAATGAGAGCGTGGTGACCATGGAATGCGTCGGGCATACGTCGATTGGGTGAACGAACAACAGCAGCAAAATGCTGGATTTTCGCATCAAATTTTCTTCAGCGATGAGGCACATTTCGAGCCTCATGTGGCTATGTGAATACCCAAAATTTCCGTATATGGGGCTCAGAAAATCCACACGTGATTGTTGAGAGGCCATTGCATCCGCCAAAAGTCACTGTTTGGTGCGAATTCTAGTCTGGTGGAGTCATCGGGCCGTATTTCTTTGAAAATGAGGACGGCGAGACGGTAACTGTGAATGGTGAGCGCTATAGCCGCATGTTAACCGAATTTTTTTGCCACAAATTGAAGATATGGATACGGATGACATGTGGTTTCAACAGGACGGCGCCACGTGCCATACAACACGACCGAACATGGCCATATTGCGAACGAAATTTGAGGGACGCATAATTTCGCGTTTTGGTGATGCCAATTGGCCGTCCAGATCATGCGATTTGAACCCGCTAGACTTTTTTCTGTGGGGTTATGCGAAAGACCGTGTCTATGCCAACTCTCTGCAAACTCTTGAACATTTGAAAGACATCATTCGTGAAGTTATGACCGAGATACCGCCCCATATGTGCCGAAAAGTCATCGAAAATTACCTGTTCCGGATCAAGGTGTGCGAGGAAGCCCTAGGTGGACATTTGAATGATGTTGTATTTCACACATAATGGCATAAACCAAACTTTAATGTGAAATAAAAGTTTCATCAAAATTTGAATTCTAAGTGTGTTTTATTTCAATTTACTTTCGGAATTTAAAGTTGGAAAACCCTGTATATTCTCACCCGTTCACATCTGTTTTCGGGTGAATAAATCCATCTATAGCTATAGATCTCCCTAATGTAAACCCGTCATTAGATTTTCCAAAACAATACTCGGAACTTGGCAGTACAGTATAGTTGTATTGTGCCAACCCCTGAAACATCTCAGTGCGAAACTAACAGCTTTCGGGGCGAACCTAGTGCGACACTAGGTTGAAACTGAGTGAATAAAAAAACCTTTTGACAGCAGTTAGTGTGGCACTGGGGTTGAAACAGAACAAAAACGAATTCGCTATTAGATATCTTCATTTCAGGTCAGTTCGATTCACCGGCAAAGAAGTATTAACGCTCAAAACATTGTATCCCAAAAGTAACTCTCTCGTTTTTGATACTTTGAACTTACATCTCAGGACAGCAATGAAAAACGTAGTCCTACGTCAAAAACCACCTAAGGACTGATTTTTTTTTCTAAACAATATATTGCATCGCTGTTCATTTGAAATGAAAGCCAAAAGTCGATTTCTAGGTCACATATAAATGAGAGCAAAAGAACAATACAAATAAACTGATGAATTCCCGAAGTGAGAAGCAAAAGTGTATCGGAAACAGTAATAAACCATGAACAAACAAAAATTCTTCCAAAGACTAATGATAAGAAACCTCATGAAAACTACTTCCCAACTTCTTGTGACAGCGACCTTCTCGGCGTCAAATTGAATCTTCTTGCGCTGTCTTTCTGCTCATATGCCACACGAATAATCTTGACCTAATTAGGTCCAAAACTTCATCGTGTCTTGTTGTACTGTAGCTGTGGCCATCACCGCCAGACACGTAAAACTCGCGCCGAATGTGACGCCTTTCCCAAACAGTGCGCATCAATCACGAACCAAAACCTTTCGTCCAATATAGTTTGACATGACAGACGCCACTGGCGACATTGATGATAGGCGCGTCGTTCGCATCATCCAGCCAGCCAGCCAGCCAGCCAGCATTATATATTATTACGAAAGGCACACACACGCACACATGCGGAACGCGTTATCTCTGCTGCGCTCTTAGCGCGCGTGTTGGCATTTTTACGATGTGCGCTCACTTGATTAAATATCAAATTGTGCTACGATTAGATCGCCACTCAATGGCGCACATTCGGGTGGTACTCTCGTGTCGTTCGCTTCGAGGGGTGTTTATCTTAACCAAACAAATCACGATTATCAACAGCGACTCGCGAGCGATGCAGAAAAAGAATAAGAAACAGGATGAAACAATAATAAGAGCGAAAACACATATGAGTAACACACCACCAACAACCGATCGATCATTCCCGCTTCTTCGCCCGGTTTTATTGTACATTTGTGCTGTGTTGTGTTCCCAACACAGCTTTATTGCAGTCAGGGGCAATAATTTTCGCCTGAACCTCGCCTTCGCGCGCGCGCTTTCGCTGATAACGAGCGATATAATGAAAGAGAGCCCTTTCGCCGCCGCGACTTGGTGTGGAGTGCCAATAAAGGCTTATTAAAATTCGAATTATAGGAAATTATGTCTTATCGGGGGGAAGCCAGACCAACCAAAAGTTGCACTCGGGGCTGTATGGAAAAATTATGATGGATTAGATGATAGGAGATTTGTGTTATTGTTATTATTATCAATATTTTTTGTTGTTGTTTTGTCTCGCGCTGGTGGAGGAAGACGTGCGAATGGCGCGTAATGAATTCTCCATGTGTTGGGGTGAGAGATCGTAAAACCCCGAACAGAGTGGTAATATTTAATTCGTGCGGGGAGAGGATATATCTACGATATTGAGCAGAGATCAATTTTGATTCATTACATGGATTCACGCGCTTTGCGTCTCTAAGGTAAGGGAAAAAGGAATGACGAATTGCCGTTGAGTTATTAAGTGAATTTTGATCATTGCAACAAATGCGCGTCGAAAGTGAAGGTGAGAGGCGGTTGTTACACAACAAACAACTATCGCTACGAAGCGATAATTAGCGGAATATTACCGCAATGGAAGAGAGCCTCCGATGATTGCGAAGACGATGCCGAAGGTCTTCGGGAAATAGTCTTCGAATTTAATTTGATCAAATGTTAATCATGAGCCCCCCGGGGTAATGTATGCAAAAATATGCAATTCATCGATTGTATCACTCGCAATTATTTGTCGGGGTTAATGCAATTGAGAAATTTTGTAAGACTTTTCCTTTCAATTGAGGGTTGCTTAGGCGTTATTTGGGTGCAAATTACATCCGTGAATGAATAAATTGATACAAACATATGAAAATTTGGATTATTACACTACATTAGATGGTATGTAACATGACATAAACCAGTGATCATCGATCTAGCAACTGACAATTGCATCTGTATAACACTTTTAGAAATGTACCATAGATGGAAACAGTGTTGCCACATTTTCATTTGTACCAGAGGGGTTGAAAATCTTTTTTTTCTTCCTGAAATCTGTACCGTCGAAAATATATGTTGTATTGTAGTTGTGTTGTATTTTACTAGAATGGAAAAAAATATATTCATTTATTTACAAAAAAAAACTACATTTCCATTTGCAAGTCGTTCGTGTGTTTGATGATGCTTACGACGAATTTCATGCCAACTCGACTGGCCGTTGACAGCACCATCTCAGATAGCAGTGAAACGTTGTGGGTGTAAAGACATGAGTCATTTAAGCAACTTTGCCTACTTGAAATATTCGAAAATTAATTAGACAACTTTTAGGAAAAAGCCAATTTTTTTTCTTATTTTTTTACAAAAATTTATAACTTAAAAACTATGATAACTACAAGATTTATGTCAAAGGATGAAATGTAGGAAATTATTTACCAAAAATTTTTTGGAAAAAAAATTCGCTGAAAAAAAAGTTATTTTTAAAATTAAAATTCATTTTTCCCAAAAATGTTTTTTTTTAATTCCAAAAAAAAAAAAAAAAAAATATATATATATATATATATATATATATATATATATATATATATATATATATATATATATATATATATATATTGGGCTGTTTCAAAAGTTTATGATTTGCTCAGCATCTACTATCCTACACGCGAATGATATGTCCACCCATACCTATCATCGCTCACGCACACCGTTGCAGTCGAATGTGACCCATCCACATGCCTATCTTATGTCTAGCATAAGGCATCTCAAGTGTTGAGAAAGTTCGTGCACCTCGAGGAAGGTTCTTTTGAAACAAATCAATAGAAGCCATCCTATGCGCGATCAGTGTGACTACCCGCACATATCATCGCTCACGCACCACGTTGCAGTCGAATGTGACCCATCCACATGCCTATCTTATGTCTAGCATAAGGCATCTCAAGTGTTGAGAAAGTTCGTGCACCTCGAGGAAGGTTCTTTTGAAACAAATCAATAGAAGCCATCCTATGCGCGATCAGTGTGACTACCCGCACATATCATCGCTCACGCACCACGTTGCAGTCGAATGTGACCCATCCACATGCCTATCTTATGTCTAGCATAAGGCATCTCAAGTGTTGAGAAAGTTCGTGCACCTCGAGGAAGGTTCTTTTGAAACAAATCAATAGAAGCCATCCTATGCGCGATCAGTGTGACTACCCGCACATATCATCGCTCACGCACCACGTTGCAGTCGAATGTGACCCATCCACATGCCTATCTTATGTCTAGCATAAGGCATCTCAAGTGTTGAGAAAGTTCGTGCACCTCGAGGAAGGTTCTTTTGAAACAAATCAATAGAAGCCATCCTATGCGCGATCAGTGTGACTACCCGCACATATCATCGCTCACGCACCACGTTGCAGTCGAATGTGACCCATCCACATGCCTATCTTATGTCTAGCATAAGGCATCTCAAGTGTTGAGAAAGTTCGTGCACCTCGAGGAAGGTTCTTTTGAAACAAATCAATAGAAGCCATCCTATGCGCGATCAGTGTGACTACCCGCACATATCATCGCTCACGCACCACGTTGCAGTCGAATGTGACCCATCCACATGCCTATCTTATGTCTAGCATAAGGCATCTCAAGTGTTGAGAAAGTTCGTGCACCTCGAGGAAGGTTCTTTTGAAACAAATCAATAGAAGCCATCCTATGCGCGATCAGTGTGACTACCCGCACATATCATCGCTCACGCACCACGTTGCAGTCGAATGTGACCCATCCACATGCCTTCAGGCATCCGAAAATTTTTTAATGAAAAAAAGAGAAGTCACCACATGCAGCACTAAGCTGCAGTAGGACTTCTCTTCTAACCACAACAACCGTACACGTACCCCATCCACATGCCTATCTCCGACACTCGGCATGGACCTTCAAGTGCCCGAAAATGTTTAAATAAAAAAAAGAGAAGTCACCACATGCAGCACTAAGCTACAGTAGGACTTCTCTTTCAAACACAACAACCGTACACGTACAAGGCCAACCTTCAAGCATGGGTAGTCTGAGAGGATCGAAGTGTACACCTCTCTGCAACTCGCAACTCCCAGCCTGTAAACCTATCGTTTGTAGGAGGTCTCAGGTGTCCAGATGCCACGCAACACGGTGGACACGCAAACGCGCACCACCTCTACGTGCTGGGCTCATCCCTTTTCGCTCGCAGCTACTCAGGGAATCCAGTCACACATCATTTGAGGCCTATAAGAACAATCTCATGTATGGAGAAGATGGAACACACAAAGACTTTCATCTTGGGACGTGTGTTCATCAAGCCGTGCGCCGGGGCCTTCGCACGTTTGACTATCTTCAATGTTTTTCCACCACCGAAGGCCGAAAAACACCATTACGCATATACGCTACCTAAGCAGCGCATATAGTTAAATTGG
>NC_073745.1:66610209-66627104 GCF_029784135.1 Toxorhynchites rutilus septentrionalis
GAAACTTACAAGAGTCGCTGGGATAAACAAAAGCGCTCTTTGAAGGAACGCTCGAAACGCACTTTCGCGGATATCTTAAAGGGCGCTTCCCCACTGGCTCAACAACAACCATTACCAACAAACAATGTCTTTGCTTCACTGCCAGTTGACGAATTGGAAGCGGATACAGCTAACGAGGGCACCCCGTTTATTTTCAAAGGGAATTCCCGGCGCAAAAATGTGTCCACTCCCAAAGTTCAACGACAAGTCCCATCGGTGGTAACCCATGTTAGCTTGCCTAAAATATCGAGTGCAGCGGACAAGCAAAATCAGGTTCCTCCTGGCTTCCGTGGGAATAGTTCACCTTCGAACGACCCAGCACTCGAGGGGACATCAAAAACCCCAACTGTCCCTTTTTTTGCGTCCAGCTCAACTTCCCAATCGGGATTTATAAAGTTGACTGACCTTGTGGATCAAATCTTCACGTGTTTTAATGTTTCCGATTCCATCAGAACCATTGTCATCTCAATGCTTCCAGTACTAAAGACAATTTTGCAACAATTGATGCAAACATGGCCCCTCCTTGCAATGATTATCTCTCTTGATGTCTAATTTGAATAGAGAGGTCGGAGATATCACTGTTTTACAGTGGAATTGTCGTAGTCTTATCCCTAAATTGGATGCATTCAAATTTTTAATTCATAAGTTCAATTGTGATGTTTTTGCTCTGTCCGAAACTTGGCTTTCTTCGCGAGATGATCTCTCTTTCCACGATTTTAATATTATACGCTTGGACCGTGATGACAGATACGGAGGGGTGCTATTGGGGATCAATAAGTGCCACTCATTTTTCCGAATTGACCTTCCACCTATTGGAGGGATCGAAGCTGTTGCTTGTCATGCAAACATTAAAGGCAAAGACCTCTGTATTGTCAGCTTGTATTGGCCTCCGAGAGCTGCGGTTAGCCGCAAACAACTTGTTGACATGTGCTCACTCCTTCCTGAGCCACGATTGATCTTGGGAGACTTCAACTCTCACGGAACTGCCTGGGGGGAACAGTACGACGACAATCGTTCATTGTTGATATATGACCTTTGTAACAGCTTCAATATGACCGTTTTGAACACTGGGGAAACAACACGTGTGCCTAAACCTCCTGCTAACCCAAGTGCTCTTGACCTCTCGCTTTGCTCGAATTCACTATCGTTAGATTGCAAGTGGAATGTAATCCAGGATCCCAACGGTAGTGATCACTTGCCAATCAAAATTTCCATCACCATTGGGTCGAATTCTTCTGAATCTATAAACATGGCATATGACCTCACAAGACACATTGACTGGAAAAAATATGCGGACGCGATTACTCTAGCCATCAATTCCAGAGATGGTTTACCTCCATTGGAGGAGTATAACTTCCTTTCTCGTTTGATCCATGACAGCGCGGTTCGCGCTCAAACGAAACCCATCCCAGGTTCCACCATTCACCGAAGGCCTCCCAATCCATGGTGGGATAGCCAATGTTCAAAGCTTTATGTAGAAAAATCGAATGCATTTAAAGCTTTTCGGAAACGAGGAACCATTGACAATTTTCAAACGTATTTAGACCTTGAAAATCAATTTAAAAACTTGATCAAAGGTAAAAAACGTGCTTATTGGCGAAATTTCGTGGGAGGTTTGTCACGAGAAACGTCAATGAAAAAATTATGGAAAGTGGCTCGAAACATGAGAAATCGCTCTTCATCGAATGAAAGCGAGGAACATTCACATCGATGGATTTTTAATTTTGCGCGAAAGGTTTGTCCCGATTTCGCTCCCGTGCAAAGAATTGTTCGAGATATACCACAAGATAGGTGCGATCTTGATTCCGAGTTTTCGATGGTAGAATTCTCTCTTGCTCTCCTTTCAAGTAACAATTCGGCTCCAGGATCGGATAGAATTAAGTTCAACTTGTTAAAAAACCTCCCCGATGTGGCCAAACATCGCTTGTTGAATTTATTCAATAAGTTTCTGGAGCATAATGTTGTTCCGGATGATTGGAGACAAGTACGAGTTATAGCTATTCAAAAACCCGGAAAACCCGCGTCCGACTTCAATTCGTACCGCCCAATAGCAATGCTGTCTTGTATACGGAAATTGTTGGAGAAAATGATCTTGTTTCGCCTTGATCGTTGGGTTGAAACGAATGCCTTACTCTCAGATACACAATATGGGTTCCGCAGGGGCAAGGGGACGAATGATTGTCTTGCGTTGCTTTCTTCAGAAATTCAAATGGCTTACGCCGAAAAAAAACAAATGGCTTCAGTATTCTTGGACATAAAGGGGGCCTTTGATTCTGTTTCAATAGAGGTTTTGTCAGACAAATTACACTCTCGGGGTCTGCCGCCTCTATTGAATAATATGTTATATAACTTGCTTTGTGAGAAACATTTGAACTTTTCTCACGGAGATTCGGCAGTAAGTCGGTTCTCTTACATGGGCCTCCCCCAGGGCTCATGTTTAAGCCCCCTTTTGTACAACTTCTATGTAAGCGACATCGACAATTGCCTTACACAAAATTGCAGCCTAAGACAACTTGCAGATGATGGAGTGGTGTCTGTCGTAGGATCAAACGAATCCGACCTGCAAGGACCCTTACAAGATACTTTGAACAATTTTTCAACCTGGGCCATTGGGCTAGGGATCGAATTCTCCACGGAGAAAACAGAGATGGTGGTTTTTTCTAGGAAGCATAGACCAGCAAAACCAAAGCTTCAACTTTTGGGTAAACCGATCACTCATGCTATGTCATTCAAGTATCTTGGGGTCTGGTTCGACTCCAAATGTACTTGGGGGGTCCATATTAGGTATCTGAGTAAAAAATGTCAACAAAGAATAAACTTTCTCCGTACAATTACCGGCACCTGGTGGGGAGCCCATCCCGAAGATCTTATAATGTTGTATCGAACAACTATTCTCTCAGTGATGGAGTATGGCAGTTTCTGTTTTCAATCAGCTGCCAAAACACACCTCATTAAACTCGAGCGAATTCAGTATCTTTGTCTCCGTATTGCGTTGGGATGTATGCCCTCAACGCATACCATGAGTCTCGAGGTTTTGGCAGGCCTACTCCCACTAAAAGATCGCTTCAATTTATTATCTCTTCGGTTCCTCATCCGGTGTAAGGTTATGAACCCATTGGTGATCGGGAATTTTGAGCAGCTGATCGAGCTAAATTTTCACTCCGGATTCATGAGTTCATATCATGAATTCATCTCCATGCAGGTTGATCCTTCTTCGTATATTCCCAACCGTGTTTGTTTCCCTGACTACATCAATTCCTCTGTGCATTTTGATCTGTCCATGAAGCAAGATATCCATGGATATTCAGATTACCAACGATCGAGGATCGCTCCAACGATCTTCGATGAAAAATATAGGGGTATCAATTGTGATAATATGTACTTTACTGATGGGTCCACTATAAATGAGTCCACAGGATTTGGAGTGTTCAACGAAATTTTTAGCACCTCCCACAGTCTTCAGAATCCTTGCTCAGTGTATATTGCTGAATTGGCAGCGATATACTGGGCGCTGGACAGCGTCGCCTCACGACCTGTTGAACACTATTACATTGTAACGGATAGTCTTAGCTCTGTCGAAGCTATCCGTTCAGTGAGGCCGGAAAAGCACTCGCCGTACTTCCTTGAGAGAATACGAGAAATTTTGAGTGCTTTATCCAGACGCTGTTATGTCATTACCTTTGTCTGGGTCCCTTCACATTGCTCAATTCCGGGTAATGAGAGGGCTGACTCATTAGCAAAGGTAGGTGCGATTGAAGGCGACATTTATCAGCGTCAAATCGCCTTCAATGAATTTTTTTCTTTAGTCCGTAAAAATACCATCGCTAACTGGCAACGCAAATGGAACGAAGATGAATTGGGCCGGTGGTTTCACTCGATTATCCCTAAGGTTAGCCTCAAACCGTGGTTCAAAAGTCTGGACTTGAGTCGGGACTTTATTCGCACCTTCTCCCGACTCATGTCCAATCACTGTTCGTTAGATGCGCTTCTCTTTCGTTTCAATCTTTCCAGCAACAATCTCTGCGTCTGTGGTCAAGGTTATCACGACATCGAGCACGTTGTTTGGTCGTGCGAGATGTATCTTGTCGCCAGATCGAATTTAGAAAACTCCCTTCGGGCCCGAGGAAGACAGCCCAATGTGCCGGTGAGAGATGTGTTGGCTCGGTTAGACCTTGATTACATGACCCAAATATATGTTTTCCTTAAAGCTATCGATCTTCGTGTGTGATTGTACCTATGTCCTTATACCCTCCTTTTCATCCATTGCGAGCGATTGGCCCCCATGGTATAAACAGTAAAATAAGTTGAAATGTAAATATACAATAGATTTAAGAATCGAGTGTGATCATCAACATTGTAACAATTCCCTTATATCCCATCCCTTTCCTGAAAGATGTCACCCTCTAAACTCGAGTAAACCGCGAGTAATCGGTTTTCCACCTTACTAACCATAGTGTTAGGAAAATTATTTATGTATAGTTTTAAAACATATACTTAAGAATTCGGCTCCTTTAAACTAATGTAACTGAGCCTGTAAAAATAAACGATTTATATAAAAAAAAAAAAAAAAACCGCAACAATTTTAATATACGCTAGTGGAGCTGGAATTACCGCGGCTGCTGGCACCAGACTTGCCCTCCACTGGATCCTTGTTGAAGGATTTATGCTCAACTCATTCCAATTATGAGACATCATTCAAGAGTCTCACATTGTTATTTCTCGTCACTACCTCCCCGTGCCGGGATTGGGTAATTTACGCGCCTGCTGCCTTCCTTGGATGTGGTAGCCATTTCTCAGGCTCCCTCTCCGGAATCGAACCCTGATTCCCCGTTACCCGTTGCAACCATGGTAGTCCTCTATACTACCATCAATAGTTGATAGGGCAGATATTTGAAAGATCCGTCGTCGGTGCGAGACCGTACGATCAGCGGAATTATCCAGATTTCAACTCAAGCGTCACGGCCCTGTGAAGGGGGACGATTGGTTTGCCTAATAATTGCACAGGTTCCGCGAGGTCCCTGCATTTTGCATGTATTAGCTCTAGATTTTCCACAGTTATCCAAGTAACTAGTTGTATGATCTTGTAAATTATAGCTGTTATACTGAGCCTTATGCGGTTTCACATTAAATCTGTTCGTACTTAGACATGCATGGCTTAACCTTTGAGACAAGCGTATATTACTGGTAGGATCAACCAGAATTCACTATCACTATCTACTGATGGATGCGCGGCACGCCGGCCCGCAAACAATTCGATAGGGGTGTATATTAACTTCGCACAACATCACCACAACGTTCATCCTCGGTAAATTCGTTCCTCGTTCGCATACACGATAGCCATACACTAGCCAAAAGATTCCCATACACAATTACTAGCACGCATAAAAGCGTGAGAGGGGGTATTGTTCACATGTCCACGCTCGCTTATCACGAGGTAGCTGCACCACATTGATGTAAACGACCCAACACACACAGACGAGCGAGCGAGCGCACGCTTTTTTTCCCCTACTGCATACCTACAGCATACGCTGAGGAGGCATAACAATGGAGAAAAAAAACTCGGAGCGAGAGAGCGGTAACTACCCGTGTGGTGCTACTAGCTGCACTGATGCGATGCGTCTTACATGGGAGGTATTTCAATGTTCGACACACCGTACTGCACAGGGTTCGCATGGCACACGAGAAAGCCACAATCGCCTTATGCCCCTTCGACGTTCAACGCACGACACGACACCACACACTGGAGTACGTACGTCTCACCACGTAGTGAGGGTAGGGGTTCGACACACGAAACTCACTGAATTCGATACAAGCTCAAAAGGTTTACCCTCCCGGGTGCCGACCAGACTCACTGGATTCGATACAAGCTCAAAAGGTTTACCCTCCCGGGTGCCGACCAGACTCACTGGATTCGATACAAGCTCAAAAGGTTTACCCTCCCTGGTGCCGACCAGACTCACTGGATTCGATAGACGTTCGACCCTACCGACAGTAACTTGACCCCACCCGTACGGCATCGTACTACCGAACATCCATACAAGCTTCGCAAGTTATGCCTCAAACTTTTCACTCACCAACTTTCCCCACAATAGTGTAAACATGGTCATACCAACGTTGCCTCGGTATGGGTATATACCACACTGGGGGCATCGTTATAGGAGTGCCTTGGATAGACTTGTACCGCTAGCCGAGACACCATGCTGGGTCGGGAAATGTTCACGCACCGCAATCGGTACCAGTGCCGGGTGTCGGTCATATTCCGATGGGGGGTAACCCTACTATTGAACTCGTACTTGTACTTGGGCCGTGCCTAAGGTGTTGGTTGTTTCAATAGTTGGTTACTTGTTTCAATAGTTGACATTTTTTCAATAGTTGAACTTTTTTCCAACAGTTTCAGTTTTCCCGTAGGTAAAGATGATGATGTGTGACCAATGTGTGAATGTGTTGTTTTTTTTTTTTCAATAGTCATGTACGCGCCGTTGTCGATGTTATACACACTGCGTACTGCGGGTGAGAAATAAAACAAACTGTTGTGCTGTGCTGTGCTTGATGTTGGCTTGGTGTTATTGTATTATCGAATTGGACTTAATACCAGTGCCGGGCCGATGCACACACTGCGTACTGCGAGTGCTGGCTCGCGCAGTGACAAATTAAACAAACTGTTGCGCTGTTGTGTTGTGTGCGCTGTGTGGGGGAGACTTTTCATCACACTTGACACGCGCATTCTTACCCTCGATGTTGCCTTGGTGTTATTGTGTTATCGAATTGGACTTAATATCAGTGCCGGACTGTTGCGCTGTTGTGTTGTGTGCGCTGTGCGGGGGACTTTTCCAACACTTGACACTTTGCATTCCGGGACGTGGACGCTTTCCGGGTCTTGGTGTTATTGCCGACGGGGCAGCGTTATACACATTTCGTACTGCGAGTGCTGGCTTGCGCAGTGAGAAATTCAACAAACCGTTGCGCTGTTGTGTGTGTGTATATCTTGTTTATTAGGCTTTAACATTTGTTCTACAGTAACTAGCTGCTCTGTCATTCGCCTAAGTTTATCTCTTTTACATTATTCCCTATATTCCCTATACTCCTGTTCACCATCACTTTGAGCGGGCGTTTTTTGCTCTGTTCACTCTTTTTCATTTTTTGAGTATTCGTGATATGGTGGGCCTATCTCTAGTCCCTAACTTAGATCATATTAGTCAAATTACAGTCTCTTATGAAATCACACGTTCTTTTTATGTTCTCAGTGCTATTTTTCAGAATTATTTGGATGTTGTCTCCTAGTCCATGTTTCCGTCTTTCAGTGTCGTACTTTCTACACTCCACAAGGATATGTTCTACTGTTAAAGCTGTTCCACAAGTTTCGCACGTGGGTCCATCTTGGTGTCTCTGGCTCATGATTGAGCTGTGCGTCATCCAGGTGTGGCCTATCCTGAGCCTAGTAAGCAACTTCTGGTCCCTAGGGTTGTCTGCTTCGGTCCATTTTTCTACGCTGCCTTTAATTTTCCTGAGTTTCTGTTCTCTGCAGTGGAACCAGGTTTTGTTCCATTCGTCCTTTATTGCTTCTTTGATCCACCTGATGGCATCCTTCTCTGGCAGCCTGGGTTGCCTTATGGAGAGCATATGCCTCAGCGGAGAATATGCTACACTGTTTTGGTAGTCTACCGTTTATGCACACGTTTGTGTTGGGGATCATTGTTTCTTGAAGTGCAATGATGGATGGATAGTGTTCGTTTACTAGTAGCTGTAGCTCGTGTAGTCTGCCTCGGAAGCCAAAGATGTTCCATTGTAGTATTAGTGTTTCGTTTGTGAATTTGTGATAGCTCATTATGGAATATTAAAGGTTTCACTATAACTCCGTTGTGTCACTTTGTGACATTTCGGAATCGGAAAAGTTTCCGCTTTTCTTGTTTTTCCTTGACGGAGGCGAGGAGTCAGAGGATCTTTTCTCTTTCCTCTTTTTTTGTTTTTTGTTCGCTTTGTTATTAGGTTCGCTCATTCTCATGCCCTTAGGAGCGCTATGGCTGGTTGAAGGTTTTATCAGATCGGCTTCGTTTTGAACAATTTTGTTTATCATGTTGTTCTTCTGCATCTCTGTAATGATTGATTTCAATTCTTCTATCTGTTGCTTCAGTTCTTGGATCTGGGCCTTAAGAGCGTTATTCTCGTTTATGACATCATTGTTTACCACCAATCTTTGCTGAACTTGGCTTTTGGCTACATCAGCGTAACTTTTTGTTTGTCTTTGTGTGTTTACGTACGTTCTTTTTGCTTCCCCATATGGTATGTTTCTTGATACTTTAATTTTTAGTATATCGTTCTCTCGTTTGTAAAATGGGCAGTTTCTGTCGCCAGGCCCATGATTCCCTTTGCAATTGATGCAATATGGTGGTTCTTCACAAGATGCGTTGATATGGTCTTTCGAGCATTTTTTGCACCTTGCTTCTTCTCTTTGGCAATTCTTCTGTGTATGCCCATATTTGTAGCATTTAAAGCATTGCATTGGTTTCGGGAAATAGTGTCTAGTTTTAAGTCTTAGTAGACCACATTTCAGATGTTCCGGAGGCTCTGATCTATTGATCGTAATGATAAGAAGAGGCGTGTTAACCGTTTCTCTCTTTTCGTTTTTCCTAGTGATTCTGTGTACGTTTAGCACACCTTGGTCTGCTAGCTCAACTTGTATCTCTTTCGTTTCCATTTCCATCATTTCTTCGCTGTAGACCACACATTTTGAAATGTTCAGGTTCTTGTGGTATTCTACTTTTATCTTTTCTCCGTTTACTAAGCTTTTAAGCATAAGTAGCTTTTCCGCGTTTCTGTTGTTCTCTAGAACAATCAGAAAGCTTGTGTCTCTTTTTATGTACTTTATTTCTATGATGTCTTTCGTTAGTTTGGATAGCGTTTTTGATATCAAGAAGGGGTTTCTTGTTATCTTTCCATCGGTTTTTTCTGCCGTAAGGCTGAGGTAAGTTTTACCTCCTACTCCGCTCATCGTCGATACAGTTTTTTGTTTTGGTTGGTTTTGTTTATTATTCTCCATGTGATTCCCACGAGTCGCTAGGGAAAGGTGGGGTCCTCCGCGTCAGTGCCCTGCTGTAACACGGTAAGGGCTGCATACTGTGGGGTGCGCCCCGGTGCCCCACAGGCTCCGTTAACGGCTTCTCATTTATATCGCCCCTTCCACCACTCAGCTCTCGGCACGGGTCGCATCACACCTTAACTTTTGGGGCCCGTTTTCCCCCTTCCTTGTCTGCGTACGACCAAAGGTCCCACCGGGGTTGGTTACCCGATCTTTCCTAAGGTTGCTCATACCCCAGCCGGTACCTCGGGGAGGTAAGGATAGGAGTTCCAGGGCGGAAGCTGAAGGGCCAATAATTGGCACTGGATTGCGCTGTACCCTGGCTTTACCAGCCGATTGCGCTGTTGTGTTGTGTGCGCTGTGTGGGGGACTTTTCCAACACTTGACACTTTGCATTCCGGGACGTGGACGCTTTCCGGGTCTTGGTGTTATTGCCGACGGGGCAGTGTTATACACATTTCGTACTGCGAGTGCTGGCTTGCGCAGTGAGAAATTCAACAAACCGTTGCGCTGTTGTGTTGTGTGCGCTGTGTGGGGGACTTTTCCAACACTTGACACTTTGCATTCCGGGACGTGGACGCGTTCTGGGACTTGGTGTTATTGCCGACGGGGCAGTGTTATACACACTGCGTACTGCGAGTGCTGGCTTGCGCAGTGAGAAATTCAACAAACCGTTGCGCTGTTGTGTTGTGTGCGCTGTGTGGGGGACTTTTCCAACACTTGACACTTTGCATTCCGGGACGTGGACGCGTTCTGGGTCTTAGTGTTATTGTCGGCGGGGCAGTGTTTTACACATTGCGTACTGCGAGTGCTGGCTTGCGCAGTGAGAAATTCAACAAACCGTTGCGCTGTTGTGTTGTGTGCGCTGTGTGGGGGACTTTTCCAACACTTGACACGCGCATTCTTACCCTCGATGTTGCCTTGGTGTTATTGTGTTATCGAATTGGACTTAATATCAGTGCCGGACTGTTGCGCTGTTGTGTTGTGTGCGCTGTGCGGGGGACTTTTCCAACACTTGACACTTTGCATTCCTGGACGTGGACGCGTTCTGGGTCTTAGTGTTATGGTCGACGGGGCAGTGTTTTACACATTGCGTACTGCGGGGGTTGGCTCGCGCAGCGCTGTTGTGTGCTGTATGCTGGGGGGACTTGGACGCTTTCTGGGACTTGGTGTTATTGTCGGCGGGGCAGTGTTTTACACATTGCGTACTGCGGGGGTTGGCTCGCGCAGCGCTGTTGTGTGCTGTATGCTGGGGGGACTTGGACGCTTTCTGGGACTTAGTGTTATTGTCGGCGGGGCAGTGTTTTACACATTGCGTACTGCGGGTGCTGGTGTGCGGGTGTTGTGCACTTGAGACTTGTCATTCCAGGACATGGAATGGTTTCACACACATACGCGGTTGCATACTACCAGGCGCAGGATGAAATAAAAAAAAGTAAAGTAATATCCAGCGAGGGGAATGGCTTCACACACGCACTTGGTGTTATAGCATTATCGTACTTATCGCCGATGCTGCGTACTGCGGGCGTTGGCTCGCGCAGACTGTTGTGTGCTGTGTTGTGCTGGGGGACAACACTTGACAGTTGTTATTCCCGGCCATGGGATGATTTCACACACACGCACGATTGCATACTACCAGGCGCAATGCGATTTAATGAAAAAAGAGAGAAGCAGCCAGCGCGGGCAGCACTAAGCTACCACGGTGGGACTTCTCTCTTACGGGACACGACGCACCCGCCCATCACATAGCGCATCGCAAGGGCAATACTGCACAAGCTACTGTGCCGCGCCGATGCTGATGGGGCATTGTTACACGTACTGCGTGCTGGGTCGCGCAGTGAGAAATTGAACAAACTGTTGTGCTGTGCTGTGCTGGGGGGGGGGGACTTTGCCAAAACATGCTACTTTGCATTCCAGGACATGGTGCACAGCTTATACCGCTAGCAGAGACACCTCGTTCGATCGGGGCAACTTGGGACACCGTAATCAGTACCAGTGCCGGGTGTGGGTCGGATTCCGATGGGGGGTGATCCGGGAACATATTTCTTGGACTTAGAATATTGTTCGGACTTAGAATTTTTTCGACTTATGACCTCGTTTCTGGGACTTAGCCGTAGAACCAGATGTAATGCGTGTTGCATAGATTAAGGCGCAGGGGAATTTAATAAAAAAGAGAGAAGCCCCACACATTTAGGGGGGCTTCTCTCTTTTTTATTGGACGATACACAACACATAACATACATGACATAACACTGACCTAGAAGCAGTATTTACCACCGTATTTTATGACCCGCTTCCACCTCGCAGGTAGGGAATCTATGCCTCTGGCATAGAACGTAGGAGGCTTGCTATCGAAGAACTCTTTTAGGAATGCGCTCATCTCGTCCTTAGTCCTGAAGAGTTTATTCCTAAGCTTATTACTCAATGACCTGAATAAATGGTAGTCCGATGGACTGATGTCTGGTGAGTAAGGAGGATGGTTCAATATGTTAAATCCCAGGCTCCTCGCCTTATCTATCGTTTCATGTGCCCTATGGCACGGAGCGTTATCGTGTAGTAGGGGTACCGGCCTATGTTTACTCACTCCCAGTATACCAGCCACCTTTTCCAGCTGCTTCTGATATCGTTTACGGTTAACAGATACACCCTTGTCTAGCAATTCCCAGTGTATAATGCCTCGTCGATCCCAAAACACACAGAGCATGTTCCACTTGCGATTCATCCTGTCTTTGGCGATTGTCTTCGGCATGGCGCCTTTTACGATCCAATGTATGCCTCTGTGAGGCGCAAACATGGGTATCTTAGATTCATCACAAGTGACCAAATTATCGAGCATACCCTGGTCTCGTTCACTTTGTCTGAGTAGTCGTTGGGCTAGTTTCACCCGCTTTGCAAGGTTGACTGGGTCTAGCTTGTGTGGGTGGTATCCCATTCTTTTTGGCACATAGTTTAGTTTATGCAACGTTCGCATAACAGTCGCTGCCGAACAGTTGTATTTCTGGGCCATAGACCTCGTAGATTGCTGGCTGTTTTGTTTCACATCAGCAAGCAGTGTTGCTGTGTTATCGATTGCCTTCGGACGGCCTTTGCGTGGACGATCCGCGCAGTTCCTGTCGGTATCGAACCTTTTGTACCACATCTAACCGTTCTACGAGTAACAGTTTGTCCATATGTGGAATTCAATGCCAAGAGGGTGTCCGACACTGAATCACCCATGTCGTAGTGGTGCAAGATGAACATTCTTGTTTCAGTTCTAGATAGTCTTATGGTTTGTATATCATATTGACTAGCATCTATCGGCTCTAGGACAACTCTGAGTTCTTTCAGAGAGTCTAATTGGATCGTCTGCTGTGTATCAAACGACTCTATGTCTACAGAAGGGGACTGGGGTAGTTGCATCACTCTGGATGACGATGCTAGTGGTTCCCATGATACTGATAAGGGTGGCGTTGCTAAGGGGTGGTCAGACCATTGCTGCTCACTATTCGATTCCACGTGTAGTGGGTCTTGTGTCATTTCGGATGACGATGGCGATGCTAAGGGGTGGTCAGACCATTGCTGCTCGCTCTTCGATTCTTCGTACAGTGGGTCTTGTGTCATTTCGGATGGCGATGACGGTGCTAATGGGTGGTCAGACCACTGCTGCTCGCTCTTCGATTCTTCATCCGGATTTATATCTATAACCGGAGAAGGGAATAGCGATGAGGACGAGGACGAGGACGAGGACGAGGACGAGGACGAGGACGATGATGATGAGGACGATGATGACGATGAGGACGACGATGAGGACGACGATGCCACTGAGTTAACACAACAAGGACACTTCTTAGGGTGATGAATACGCTTCGATCTTCGCATTGGGTTGGTTTTGCTTTTCATGTGGTTCCCACGAGTCGCTAGGGAAAATATATGGTCGACTGTGGACTACCCTGCCATACCACAGCAAGGGCAACATTACTGTGAGGTTTGCCCCGGTACCCCACAGGGTCCGTTCGCGGCTTCATATTTGTATCGCCCCTTCCACCATTCAGCTATCGGCACGGATCGTATACACACCTTAAGCTTTGGGGCCCGAGTGCCCCCTTCTCTGTCTGCATACGACCTAAGGTCCCACCGAGGTTGGTTACTCGATCTTTCCGAAGGTTGCTCGTATCCCAGTCGGTACCACGGGGAGGTAGAGATAGGAGTTGCTGAATCATAGGCTACCATCATAAATGGATCATCATAATGAGTTATATGTTCGCTGTATTCAGCCATTTACCGACCACTGTTTAATATATACATGTGGCCCCGAAAGCAGTGCATAAGTATTGATCCATCCTTTCCAAAACTTTTGCAACACACCAATATATATATATATATATATATATATATATATATATATATATATATATATATATATATATATATATATATATATATATATATATATATATATATATATACGTTACACCACAACCGACCGACCAAGGCGTCCCAGAAGTCAAGACGTCAGCAAAAGCCCAGCCGAGACCCATAGCAACAGACAGAGGCGTCAAAGTTACACCGCGCGTGTAAACCAACATTTGCCGACGCCGCGGAAATCAATCGAACGACGCGAACAAAGGTTCGATCAGGTTCGAACCACCGACGGAAATAATGAGATCAGCAGATGTAGTCTATTTAAGCCTTGTAATACGATTATAGAATTCAGTCTTGAGCGTAGCCGAGTTGAATACGGGCATAAAGGTTTATGAACCGAATGTAAAGTGTTATAAACGAATAAAAAGGGTAATTAGAAATTAAATAAAAGTTTTTTTTAAACCGCGAGTTAAGTCACGGCATTATTGGCGCAGTCATTGGCCAAGTGGTACAACGAAGTGAGTAGTGTTTATAGAGCGGATATCTGGAAGCACCGCCACCAAGTTAAAGAGGAGAAGTTTACATCTACTGAAGAAACCAAACGAACAAGCGAGAGGACCCCCTGAGCGAAAATCAAGGACTCGCTGCCGTTAGGAAAACTAATCCCGCCACCTGGAACGAACGATCTACGAGGAAACCGATTCAACCTACCCAGACTCCAGGAGATGAAAGCAGTAATCTTCCTGTAAGTAAACACGAACAATTATCTAAACCTAACACAACAAAATACTAATTCAGAAGTGCGAGCCCCCACCAGTGGTAAGCGGACACTTGATATATCACAAAGTGAATAACTAATTCATTAACAAGTGAAGTGTAGAACAACACATTTTCTCGCGCGTATAAAGTACGTAAGATTTTTTTAAAAAAAAAAAAAAAAAAAAAAAAAAAAAAAAAAAGTGTTGATCCCCATTTGGTTCTCAAATGGGGATCAACACTAGGGTAGGAGCCTGCCCGTTGGTCTCAAATGTTCCTATCTCACGCCTCCACGAAGATCATATGACGACATTTTTAGATCGGGCGTGAACTGGAAACACACACCTGGTCTTGGCTCCGAGAACGGGTGTCGAAAGTGGCTAAGTGAGGGGGTGCGAGCGAGTCAGAGCGCTATATCTCTCCCGGGGAAGGCCTCCCGGGTCATGGAGGCCTTGCCAACCCGCTGTCTCCCGGGCAAAGGAGATACACCCAGACAATGGAGCTAAGGTCAAGACGAATACTACGAATGCGATCACCCGAGGAGGGTCCCCGAACTGGAGCTGGTCCTGGAACGGGCGTAAGAGCGAGCGGCCAGCGGCTGGAGGGCGATGTGCAAGAGCGGGCCACCAGCCGGGTTCAACCCGAAGAGCTACCGCCACACGGAAACAGAAGCCATCGACATCACCAACGAAACGCTGCGCCTACGAGGCGTGTTGCGACTGTCAGACGACAGTCGTCCACACTTGTGGGTACTACTAGGCGACGGATCATGTGGACACACGAAATGAACGAATTCGTGATCCGCGCCTATTACATCTGCACTGCTTTGGAGACGGACATGAGCGGTCGCCCTCGAATACTCGCAATGTTCGAGGAAGCGTATCCAGAGTTCGTCGGGAGGCTTGACCAAAACGCGATGAACGCGAGGCGTAGAGCGATTGTACGCAACAATATGCTCTCCCAAACGCAAGTCGACGAGATCAAGCAGCAGGTGCAGAGAGAACTAAGCTCCAGAACAAGCAGAGCAAGCGATGTGTCGAGACGAAGTTCAGTACGGCTGAGCAATTCATTCGCGAGTGGGGCACGCGAATCAGCACCAGTGGAGGCCACAGTACAACAACCCCCTGAGCCGGAAGATCCACAGCCAGATCAACAACTACTACGCGATCTGGTCTTCCATTACGACGAGGCGATCTCACAGTTCCGCGACACGGACCCTTTGTCGCGCCCCAGGATCCCGAAGTTGCAGCATTCCCGCAGGCTGACAAGTGCAGTAAAGCTCATGAACGAGCACGTTCTTCCGCTGCACTTGGTTGATGCTGAGAACATGGAGGAGCTGCAACTGAAAGTTTACTGTGCTGCTGTGGCGACCGCCAAAAGTTTAGGATACCGTATTAGGCCAAGAGGCGGACTGCTCCAACATCTCCGTGAAAGGCGTGAGCCTCCATGGCGAAGGAGATTGGAGCAACGGATCCTAAACAAGCGCGCCGCAATTGGAAGACTGATGGCGTACAAAAGAGGCAGCAGATCGGCGAAATTATGTCGTCAAGTTGCTGTGATCGTGCGGCCTACTGAACTTCGCCAGCTGGGAGCTCACCAGCTGACGGAAAAACTCGACACACTGGTACAGCAATTGAGCGTCCTTACAAAACGGCTGAAACGTTACTCTGACTCTGCAAAGCGCCAGGAACAAAATCGGATGTTCAGAGATAACGAGAAAGCGTTCTACGACCACATTAGCGACGAGAAGCCCGACTACCGCGAAGGTTTGCCAGATATTAGCGATGTGACGAACTTCTGGGCTGGTATTTGGGAGACCCCAGTAGAACATCGCGACGGGCAAATGTGGTTAAGACGGGAGGAGGAGAGTTGTGGTGAAATTGGAGAGATGCCAGCTATCATCGTCGGAGAGAACGATGTCCGCGAGGCCTCGCGGTACCTGAGGAACTGGGCAGCACCGGGCCCCGATGGTGTCCAGAACTTTTGGCACAAGAAGCTGACCGTCGCACATCCAAAGATAGCTGAGTGCTTCAACAAGGTGCTACGTGACCCACACAACCTTCCTGAATTCGCCACCCGTGGCGTCACCTTCCTCCTCCCGAAAGACAGCAACACATTGAACCCATCAAAGTACAGACCGATAACGTGCCTATCGAGTCTGTACAAAATACTGAGCAGCATAATTACCGCCAAAGTTTCTGCTCACTGCGAACAGCATCACATCATCGCAGAAGAGCAGAAAGGATGCAGGAAAAATACGCATGGCTGCAAAGACCAGGCCATCATCGACGCAGCCATAGTCGGCCAGGCGGTATATAACCAGCGGAACCTAAGTATGGCCTACATCGATTACAGGAAGGCTTATGACTCCATACCTCACTCGTTTCTCGTCCGGGTATTGGAGCTCTACAAAATTGATCCCGTCGTCGTTAGGTTCCTGCAGCATGCGATGAGGCAGTGGAGTACGTCTCTGCACCTCAGTGATGGGGAAAATGTGTTGCAGTCTAGAACGCTGCAGATAAAGAGGGGGATATTCCAAGGCGACTCTTTCAGCCCGCTTTGGTTTTGTCTGGCACTGAACCCCCTCAGTAGGACGCTCAATAGAAACGGTCATGGCTATAAAATAAGGTATGGCGACGGCGCCCACGAAGAAGTGACCCATACCTTCTACATGGATGATCTC